>NC_041396.2:222184177-222189177 GCF_900747795.2 Erpetoichthys calabaricus | reverse complement strand
TATATATATATATATATATATGTATATATATATATGTATGTGTATGTATGTATGTGTATATATGTATATGTATGTATGTGTATGTATGTATATGTGTGTATGTATGTGTGTATATATATATGTTGATATGTGTATATATATATATATATATATATATATGTGGATGTGTATATGTATATATATATATATATATGTATACAACGTTGTATACAACGTGCTATACAAAAAGATCCTTAACAAATAATTATTGATTCATTTTCCCTCAGTTTAAAAAGGTTTACTTTTCTTCTTAATAAAAATTTTAAAGCAGTACTTCGCCGCTGCGAAGCGCGGGTATTTTGATATATATATATATATATATATATATATATATATATATATATATATATATATATATATATAATGTATGTCAATGTATGTATATATGTATGTCTAGATATATGTAGATATGTATATATATATATATGTGTATATATATGTAGATACAGTGGTGTGAAATATTATTTGCCCCCTTCCTGATTTCTTATTCTTTTGCATGTTTGTCACACAAAATGTTTCTGATCCTCAAACACATTTAACCATTAGTCAAATATAACACGAGTAAACACAAAATGCAGTTTTTAAATGATGGTTTTTATTTTTTAGGGAGAAAAAAAATCCAAACCCACATGGCCCTCTGTGAAAAAGTAATTGCCCCCTTGTTAAAAAATAACCTAACTGTGGTGTATCACACCTGAGTTCAATTTCCGTAGCCACCCCCAGGCCTGATTACTGCCACACCTGTTTCAATCAAGAAATCACTTAAATAGGAGCTGCCTGACACAGAGAAGTAGACCAAAAGCACCTCAAAAGCTAGACATCATGCCAAGATCCAAAGAAATTCAGGAACAAATGAGAACAGAAGTAATTGAGATCTATCAGTCTAGTAAAGGTTATAAAGCCATTTCTAAAGCTTTGGGACTCCAGCGAACCACAGTGAGAGCCATTATCCACAAATGGCAAAAACATGGAACAGTGGTGAACCTTCCCAGGAGTGGCCGGCCGACCAAAATTACCCCAAGAGCGCAGAGACGACTCATCCGAGAGGTCACAAAAGACCCCAGGACAGCGTCTAAAGAACTGCAGGCCTCACTTGCCTCAATTAAGGTCAGTGTTCACGACTCCACCATAAGAAAGAGACTGGGCAAAAACGGCCTGCATGGCAGATTTCCAAGACGCAAACCACTGTTAAGCAAAAAGAACATTAGGGCTCGTCTCAATTTTGCTAAGAAACATCTCAATGATTGTCAAGACTTTTGGGAAAATACCTTGTGGACTGATGAGTCAAAAGTTGAACTTTTTGGAAGGCAAATGTCCCGTTACATCTGGCGTAAAAGGAACACAGCATTTCAGAAAAAGAACATCATACCAACAGTAAAATATGGTGGTGGTAGTGTGATGGTCTGGGGTTGTTTTGCTGCTTCAGGACCTGGAAGGCTTGCTGTGATAGATGGAACCATGAATTCTACTGTCTACCAAAAAATCCTGAAGGAGAATGTCCGGCCATCTGTTCATCAACTCAAGCTGAAGCGATCTTGGGTGCTGCAACAGGACAATGACCCAAAACACACCAGCAAATCCACCTCTGAATGGCTGAAGAAAAACAAAATGAAGACTTTGGAGTGGCCTAGTCAAAGTCCTGACCTGAATCCAATTGAGATGCTATGGCATGACCTTAAAAAGGCGGTTCATGCTAGAAAACCCTCAAATAAAGCTGAATTACAACAATTTTGCAAAGATGAGTGGGCCAAAATTCCTCCAGAGCGCTGTAAAAGACTCATTGCAAGTTATTGCAAACGCTTGATTGCAGTTATTGCTGCTAAGGGTGGCCCAACCAGTTATTAGGTTCAGGGGGCAATTACTTTTTCACACAGGGCCATGTAGGTTTGGATTTTTTTTTCTCCCTAAATAATAAAAACCACCATTTACAAACTGCATTTTGTGTTTACTTGTGCTATATTTGACTAATGGTTAAATGTGTTTGATGATCAGAAACATTTTGTGTGACAAACATGCAAAAGAATAAGAAATCAGGAAGGGGGCAAATAGTTTTTCACACCACTGTATGTATATATATGTGTATATATATGTAAATATATATATATATATATATGTATGTGTGTATATATATATGTGTGTATGTATGTATGTATGTATGTGTATATGTATATATGTATATGTGTGTGTGTATGTATGTGTGTATATGTATGTGTATATATATGTTGATATGTGTGTATATATATATATATATATATATATATGTATATATATATATATGTATATATATATATATATGTATATATATATGTATATATATATATATGTATATATATATATATATGTATATATATATGTATATATATATATATGTATATATATATATATATATATATATGTATATATATATATATGTATATATGTATATATATATATATGTATATATGTATATATATATATATATATATATGTATATATATATATATGTATATATGTATATATATATATATGTATATATGTATATATATATATATATGTATATATGTATATGTATATATATATATATGTATATATGTATATGTATATATGTATATATGTATATATATATTCACGGCATTCGAAGTCTGTGTCACAATCTGTTAGTGTGGGTGGTTACCTACCAGGTAACGCTTTGTGGTTGGCCAGCAATCTGCTAACATCCGCCACGGTGCCCTCAGTTTGTGAAGAGCAGATCATAGAATGGTTGCAATAGTTTACTGTCAAATAAATGCAAAGAGTACACGACACGTGTTTCGCCCTCATTCTGGGCTCATCAGGTGTACACACTCCACTGCACTCCCTCTCGGGAATCGAACCTCGGACGTCAGCGTCAGAGGCGATGCCCCTAACGTTGCGCCACGGCGTGTGGTTCGTTTATTTGACAGCATGTAGATCGGGGTAATTACATTCACAGCAGTCTGTGTCACAATCTGTTAGTGTGGGTGGTTACTATGTGGATGTGTATATGTATGTATATATATATATATATATATATATATATATATATATATATATATATATATATATATATGACAGCAACACTCATAACAATGACAACACAATTACATATATAAATATATATATGTAGATATATATATATATATGTGTGTGTCTATGTATATATGTATGTGTAGATATATATACAGTATATATATGTAGATATGTATATATATGTAGATATGTGTATATATGTGTCTGTGTGTGTGTATATATACAGTGGTGTGAAAAACTATTTGCCCCCTTCCTGATTTCTTATTCTTTTGCATGTTTGTCACACAAAATGTTTCTGATCATCAAACACATTTAACCATTAGTCAAATATAACACAAGTAAACACAAAATGCAGTTTGTAAATGGTGGTTTTTATTATTTAGGGAGAAGAAAAAATCCAAACCTACATGGCCCTGTGTGAAAAAGTAATTGCCCCCTGAACCTAATAACTGGTTGGGCCACCCTTAGCAGCAATAACTGCAATCAAGCGTTTGCAATAACTTGCAATGAGTCTATTACAGCGCTCTGGAGGAATTTTGGCCCACTCATCTTTGCAAAATTGTTGTAATTCAGCTTTATTTGAGGGTTTTCTAGCATGAACCGCCTTTTTAAGGTCATGCCATAGCATCTCAATTGGATTCAGGTCAGGACTTTGACTAGGCCACTCCAAAGTCTTCATTTTGTTTTTCTTCAGCCATTCAGAGGTGGATTTGCTGGTGTGTTTTGGGTCATTGTCCTGTTGCAGCACCCAAGATCGCTTCAGCTTGAGTTGATGAACAGATGGCCGGACATTCTCCTTCAGGATTTTTTGGTAGACAGTAGAATTCATGGTTCCATCTATCACAGCAAGCCTTCCAGGTCCTGAAGCAGCAAAACAACCCCAGACCATCACACTACCACCACCATATTTTACTGTTGGTATGATGTTCTTTTTCTGAAATGCTGTGTTCCTTTTACGCCAGATGTAACGGGACATTTGCCTTCCAAAAAGTTCAACTTTTGTCTCATCAGTCCACAAGGTATTTTCCCAAAAGTCTTGGCAATCATTGAGATGTTTCTTAGCAAAATTGAGACGAGCCCTAATGTTCTTTTTGCTTAACAGTGGTTTGCGTCTTGGAAATCTGCCATGCAGGCCGTTTTTGCCCAGTCTCTTTCTTATGGTGGAGTCGTGAACACTGACCTTAATTGAGGCAAGTGAGGCCTGCAGTTCTTTAGACGTTGTCCTGGGGTCTTTTGTGACCTCTCGGATGAGTCGTCTCTGCGCTCTTGGGGTAATTTTGGTCGGCCGGCCACTCCTGGGAAGGTTCACCACTGTTCCATGTTTTTGCCATTTGTGGATAATGGCTCTCACTGTGGTTCGCTGGAGTCCCAAAGCTTTAGAAATGGCTTTATAACCTTTACTAGACTGATAGATCTCAATTACTTCTGTTCTCATTTGTTCCTGAATTTCTTTGGATCTTGGCATGATGTCTAGCTTTTGAGGTGCTTTTGGTCTACTTCTCTGTGTCAGGCAGCTCCTATTTAAGTGATTTCTTGATTGAAACAGGTGTGGCAGTAATCAGGCCTGGGGGTGGCTACGGAAATTGAACTCAGGTGTGATACACCACAGTTATGTTATTTTTTAACAAGGGGGCAATTACTTTTTCACAGAGGGCCATGTGGGTTTGGATTTTTTTTCTCCCTAAATAATAAAAACCATCATTTAAAAACTGCATTTTATGTTTACTTGTGTTATATTTGACTAATGGTTAAATGTGTTTGATGATCAGAAACATTTTGTGTGACAAACATGCAAAAGAATAAGAAATCAGGAAGGGGGCAAATAGTTTTTCACACCACTATATATATATATATATATATATATATATAATATATATATAATATATATGTGTGTATGTGTATATATATATATATGTATGTGTGTATGTGTATAT
>NC_041396.2:221014177-221144177 GCF_900747795.2 Erpetoichthys calabaricus | reverse complement strand
TACAAAAAGCATTTATAAGGTGTGGTACTAGTCAAAGGGGGTGTTACTATGTACTGACCATGTCGGGCACCTAAACTTTAGCTTCAGGCCTTTTCATTATTTTGTACCTCTGAATGATGGAAATAAAAATGTAATCTTGCTTAAAATATTAAAAAAATGTGTCATCTTTAACTTTATGCCTTTTGGTGATCAGTTCATGTTCTGCTCATTTAACTACAGTGATCCCTCGCTATATCGCGCTTCGCCTTTCGCGGCTTCACTCCATCGCGGATTTTATATGTAAGCATATTTAAATATATATCGCGGATTTTTCGCTGCTTCGCGGGTTTCTGCGGACAATAGGTCTTTTAATTTCTGGTACATGCTTCCTCAGTTGGTTTGCCCAGTTGATTTCATACAAGGGACGCTATTGGCAGATGGCTGAGAAACTATCCAGCTTACTTTCTCTCTCTCTCTCTCTTGCGCTGACGTAGGGGGGTGTGAGCAGGGGGGCTGTGTGCAGCTGCTTCCTGAAGGACATGCTGCACGGAGCTTCGCATACTTAAAAGCTCAAAGGGCACGTATTGATTTTTTTTATCTGTCTCTCGCTATCTCTCTCTCTCTCTCTCTCTCTGTCTTCCTGCTCCTGACAGAGGGGGTGTGAGCTGCCGCCTTCAACAGCTTTGTACCGGCGGTGCTTCGCATACTTAAAAGCCAAAAAGCCGTATTGATTTTTTTTTTTGACTGCTTGCTTTGCACTCCTTTGAAAAGGAAGATATGTTTGCATTCTTTTAATTGTGAGACAGAACTGTCATCTCTGTCTTGTCATGGAGCACAGTTTAAACTTTTGAAAAAGAGACAAATGTTTGTTTGCAGTGTTTGAATAACGTTCCTGTCTCTCTACAACCTCCTGTGTTTCTGCGCAAATCTGTGACCCAAGCATGACATTCTAAAAATAACCATATAAACATATGGTTTCTACTTCGCGGATTTTCCTATTTCGCGGGTGGCTCTGGAACGCAACCCCCGCGATGGAGGAGGGATTACTGTATTTATAGTAACAGACATTTTATGTAAGAGTACCCAAACTGTTGCATGCCACTGTAACTACTAAAAGCCAACATTAATAAGAATTGTTACAATATTGTAACAAACACATCAACATTGTTACCTTAGTGATTCTTACAATAGATTTAGTTAACTGTTCATTAGCCAACCTTGATTTTGAATTCCTTTTGAAGGAGATTTAAGAAATTTCCGTTTGAGCTTTACTGGTCCGTTTAAATTTGACTTGCAAGGAGAAGACTTACTGTCCAGTTCATTGTCAGGGCTGTCAAAATGTCTACCCATTTCAGAAACAAAAATCTCAGTTTTCAGTTTATGTTCATTTGCGAGGACTGGTGTTTCTGTTAAAACAGGACACATCTCTTTCGTTGAAGATGAAGGCACTTTTACTTCAGTTCCACATAATTCCTTATGTGTTCCAGTACTGGTATCATTTTTACCTTCCATGGATGTTGAAGCACATTCTTCCTGAAATACTGCTGGAAGCTCTAAACCTGAAAGTTTTTTATGATTAATGGTACAATCTGAATACTCATTTGTGTTTGCTGCTTCAAAACTATCTTCACAATGAGCAGTATTAATATGGAACTGTAATTCATCATATGTTATTCCTGACATACAGCAAAAGGGGCAGGTCAAGTCATTTTCAAAATGACTGATCAACAGATGTGTCCTCATATCTAGTTCAGATAACCCATCTTCTCCACAGATGTCACAGGTATGCATGCTTTAGTTCTTGTTTCTTCACAGAGTAGCAGTCTAAAGTAAAAGATCACAGATTCAAATTCCTATTATTTGTAAAATAAACCCTTTTACACAGCAAAGATGATTACAAAAACTTCAAAAAATGATTGAAAAATAATTCTTGGTGCACTTAAAAAAAATTAGCCTGTATCCATGCAGACTGTTATTAAGTTGTAATTTCATATTGTGTGTAAATTTCTAAAGCTTTTAAAAAAAATTTGCTCTATTCAGGAAATATCTTGGTTTTGGTAAATTAAGTAAATGAACACTAAGCAATTGTGAATAATTATCTGAACTCCCAAGTGCATGCACAGCTCAGATCTTAAGAAGTAAGCAGGAGAGAAAAATGTTAGGGAATTATGCACTGAGATGTATACTAAAACTCTGGCCATGTCTTAATGCATCTGTTTTTTTTTTTTTTTTTTTTTTTTTTTTTACTTTTTAATGGAGGAGATGAGTGCATCTAAATAATACCACGAAAGGTGACTAATGTGCTTTACTAAAAATTCTGTTAAGATTGCCCAAGATTGCCTTCTCATGTACATACTGTATATTGAAATAGATGGATTTAACTGTGAAAGGCACAGTAGTATCTCATCTTGGTGCCAAGTAGACGGATGGCACAATGTGTGTGCACATTAATAAAAAAATGCCATTATTCTGCTCTTCTTTCTCCAAATCCAGCATTGACTATTTTTAATCACAGAGTGCAAATTAAGTCTCCTTCTCTTGGTAGGACACTGCTACATTAAAATTATAGGAGGATTTTATAGGTACCAAAGATTCTTTGTCCTCCTGGTTTTATATCTCCCACCCCATTATTACTTTCTAAATTAGCTGTTATCATAATGTATATTGCTCCTCAGCTTAATTTTATTAGTGCTATGCTTCAGTTACCCACTCCCATTAAACCAATGGCAAGAAGTTAGATCCCTCCTGTGTAATGGCAAAGCACCATCAATCAAACAATATATTTATATGTCACAGGTGTGATTGAGGGGTGGCCCTACCCGATATTGAATTATATACCACTGGACATTTACTTTGAGAACTGTTTGGTGTTGGCTACAACTGCCTGGAAGCCCCCATTCTAGTACTCAATTGAATCTAATGTAGCCCAAGCCAGATCCCTTTCACTTTTCCATTTAACTTTTTGCAAGTTTAAAAACAGCTATTCCTTTTATTAGTCCCCAATCTCAAATGCACTTAAAGGTTGGCACAACGTAGAAAAGTATGCATGTCCTTCCCCAAGTCTACATTCCCACAATTCCATTTTTAATAACTACATTGTCCACATAGGAAATAGTCTTCTCTTGGCGGTGGACTGAAAACATAGTTGTATCACTACTCAGATGTTTACGGCTTAGGGCTCAAAATGCTCCAGTCACGGAAGTCAACTTTCATTTTATCTTTAAACTACAACTGTTTGTCAAGTCTTGTGTTATTTCTCAGTCTTCTCTACTTTACCTCACTTTCTTGCAACTTTCTAACATTCTTTATCCTCTGAGATGAAACTGATCTCTGCAACATATGCCACTTTACAGAAACCTGCCTCTAAGCCCTTGCCCATTCAATCAGTCTGAGAATGTGATCTTCCACTATCTGCTACTCTTGACTGGGACCTGATTTTTAAGAACATTAAAAGCCAAAATGATCAAAATAATCAATTTAAAATTTGCCCATCACCTATATCGCACCCCAATGAACATTAAGCTACGGGCATTTCAAAGGATCCCCTTTGTTATACAAGTTCCTCAAAATCCCTAGGCACTTTCATACATATGTAATGAGAATGTCCCACAGTTTCAGCCTTTTGGAAAGCCCCATCCCCTCAAATCTTTTTCCTGGACCTTTCTGCTCTCACTCTCTGTTTTCTTTCTACAGCAGAAAAAGAGTTCTCTTTGGGCACAAATGCCACAAAGTTGGCTTGAACTTCACTCTTGACATTCCTGGACTCTCTGTTCTGAATAAAGATGATTTTCAAAAATTTGAAGTTGTATGTTACTTGAATTAGCTGCTGCAAGAATTACTTGAAGCGGATGACTCTAGCATTTTTAACTGATACTGCTTGTGTGATTTGTTTGGGATTGCTGGGATGGAAGTTGAGATTTTAAGTTTACATATTTTTTTGTCCAGCTATGCCTTTCCTTCTCTAAGTATATCTCCCACTACTTGGAAATATGGAGTGGGCGTTTTTATTCATTTATGTTTTCTGGATTTATGTTCAATTTGCAATTAAACTGTATTTGCAAATTTATTTAATATAAATTTGATCACAAAAAGATGTAATATAATCAGAAACCTGGTCTAGGGGATTGGGGCTGTAAAATTCAGTTTATTTAGATATTGTTCAAAAATGTTTTCATAGCCTGATTTACTTAAATTGCACTGAATATGGTTCTATCCTGCAGTCAATTGCATAATCTTGATTTCATTTAATATACCACACCAGCAAAGAAAGGTTTTGTTGATTAATATATTTCAACATTGGGCTTTTGACTTATTACACAGCTAATAAATGCAGATAAAGCTAGCAGCTCATTACAATGGACATCTGACCAAATGAGAACCATGTTACTTTGTTTCAGTGTGTGGTGGTGGTGGATGACATTCTGCATGTGTCTGTGGGGCTCAGTCACAGACTGAACAGACTGAAATTCTTTAAGGAATCATCTGTCCTGATCTGTCTTGCACCAGTAGATCAGTGAAAGGAAGCTTTGAAAGTTGTTCAGCACTGTTATCACGCTGCATGAACATAGAAAACTGGCATCAGAACTTACTATTTATGAATAATCACTACCTTTATATGATTCACTATCACTAGAACTAGAATGTATAATTTTGTGTCTAGTCATTGCTTAAAGACTGTCACTATTACAACATGACAAATAACTTTCTTCTTTGTGTGCTTTATGCTCAGACAGCTCATATTCAGCTCTCCTGTTGCCTTAAATGCTGGCCAACCACTGCCCCCTGTCACTGCCTGCAGTTCAATGAAGAAGCAGAAATTCGATGATGACAGTGTGAGTGCAGTTAGTTGTGCGTAAGTTAATGCGGAGATAATGTAAAATTGTTAAAGAGGACTGGACTGGCCTGTCTTGTGGAAGGAAAATTTCTTGAAAAACAAAGAAATATTTTTTCATATCTTGACTAATTTTGAGGCCCCTGTAACACAGGTTAGCCTCTGCAAAAGTCTGGCAGTGACAACAGTATAAGCAATAGCACAGAGATTGCAGTTTGATTGCTATTTTTTTTATCAAATTACTAATAAAGTACAATGTTATATACTTACATTAATTCATTACAAATATATACCTTGTTTCCCCAAAAATAAGACCTACTCCGAAAATAAGCCCTAGCATGATTTTCAGGCTGCTCTGTAATATAAGCCCTATCTCAAAAATAAGCCCTAGTCAAGATCGTCAGCTGAAAAGTAAGGCGCCACACGATGCAACGCGTGTGCCCGAAACATCCATTAAATTTCAAGGACACCTTGCCACAATATCTCTGAAAAGAATGTTTAATGATTACATCCATCAATTAGGGGATTCACCCATTCCAGCAGCATCGACACAAGACAGAAACAAAATCCCTGGACGGGGCATCAGCTCATCGCAAGGTGAACACAAACACACAAATACACTAACGTCATTGTAGCTTTACCTAATCCCCAAACCTTTATGTCTTTGGATGGAAAACTGAGCACACTGTGTAAACCCACCAGGAAAAAAGCAAACTCCAGGCAGGGATCACAAGGGACGTGACTCCCTGCGAGACAGCAGCGCTACCACTCTGCCACCGTGCCACCCAATATGTGTAACTATTAAAAGTATTCATTATTTAAACAAAGTTAATGATTTATCTGTAAAATGTAACATACATATTTTAATGCATTTCATCATGAAAATGATATCAAGTATAAATCTAAGAATTCTAAATGTGCAGAGAGCTGGAATATCATAAATTTAATGTGTTCCGTGTGGCGATCTCTTGCTGCTTGCCGCTGCTGTCAGGTCAGAACTAAAAACCAGAAGCGAGTAGCGATTTAACAACTGGGTCAGTTTTAAGATGACGTTTACGAGTCTACTTTAATGATAAAGTAAACTACGAGGTTTAAGTGGACATTTCGAGTTTAAAGCCGAAATTTCCACTTTAATCACAAAATAGACATTTTCATTATGTCCTTATTTTGTTTCTCTGTGGCTCAAACACGCTACCGTACGTTCTGATGGTATTGTGAAGGTGCAAAAGACAGGGAAAAAAAAAAGACGGCATAGAAGATGGTATGTGAGACTTTTAAAATATATTGTGTCATTACTTTGGGGAATATGCGACACTTGAATATAAAAGCACCACAAATGCATTTGTATGTCTGCATTTTGCTTCACCACATCAAACCCATTCATCAGACATCGAAGCACGCACATCAATCCTGTTGGATCCTAAAAGCAGCTGGAGTAACAAGAAATTCAGGTTGGAATTCAAGGTTTGAATGTGGAGACTATATGTATGACTATATTCCAAAAGAAGATGAAATGACTGTGCAGTATTTGGATAAATGTATATTGTTGTACATGAATAAGCTATCCCCTGAAAATTAGCCATAGTGCATCTTTTGGAGGAAAAATTAATACAAGATCCGGTCTTATTTTTGGGGAAACACGGTACACATTTGGTATATCCAAAGTCATATGAATGAAAATAGGAAACAATCCTGCACATATTTTAATGTAAAATAAATCTAACAGCATACACTTACACAATTCATCTCGGCCTGTTCACTTTCTATTTTACCTCCTTTTTTTCAAAAATTTTCAGCAACATTTCTCTTAATTGTGCCTTTGCTGAGTTTCTAAAATACTGATCCTTGTATCTTGTATTCAATTAAAAATAAATAAAAAAATATTTATTTAAAAATAAATTATTACTGCCAATATATTATCCATCCATCCATTTTCCAACCCGCTGAATCCGAACACAGGGTCACGGGGGTCTGCTGGAGCCAATCCCAGCCAACACAGGGCACAAGACAGGAACCAATCCTGGGCAGGGTGCCAACCCACCGCGGGACACACACAAACACACCCACACACCAAGCACACACTACGGCCAATTTAGAATCGCCAATCCACCTAACCTGATGTCTTTGGACTGTGGGAGGAAACCGGAACGCCCAGAGGAAACCCACGCAGACACGGGGAGAACATGCAAACTCCACGCAGGGAGGACCCGGGAAGCGAACCCAGGTCCCCAGCTCTCCCAACTGCGAGGCAGCAGCGCTATCCACTGCGCCACCGTGCCGCCCCAATATATTATTGTTTAACAAAAGTATTAACATTACAGTACTTTGAAGAAACAATCATGCCCTAAACCAACTCACAACTGGCAAGTTTTACGTCAATCTGCCAATTACGCATAAGAAACAAAAAACATCCAGTTCTGACTGCCAAAAAACTGGTGCATCACTAAACTGGTTGACCTTCTTGGCAAACAAGAGCTAAAAATGGCCTGTCTGTGTGCTTTTCTGATCTTCTTTTAGATGGAGATCAAAATGGCACACAATATTACTGATGCATCATCATCAGGGTGTTATGCAGGTGAAAACCATTCTGTCTTGACTTTTACTCCACAAGAACACATGAACTGTGTCCAGATCCAAACACAGTGATTTTGCCAATTCCATAGTTTCTGCATATTTATTTAATTTTTGAGTTATAAAAATGAGCAGCAAAAGCCCCTTGCACTTACCTTTGGTGGGCCAACCCTTTGTCTCCACACAGTATCCTTCTCTATATTTAAAAAATCCTCTAATTATTCTTTTCATCTTTAATTCAAAATCTCAACAAATATGAAACCTTTAATTGAAGCAAAATTATTAAAAATATGAATAAATTCTTATCGTAAATCAAACATGTTTCTTAAATATATATGTGTCACAATTACTGGTGCCCCTTTGTTCAATACTTTTCCCAAGAAGACTGCCCCGAGTCTTTTCCTATAATGCTTAATGAGGTAGAACAACAGATGGCAAGGTGCTTGAGGTCATTCCTCCATACAGAATCTTCACAACAACATTTTTGTTACAGCTCATTTTTCTTTTATTTAATTTACCAATTGTGTCAATATTAGTGAAACACACCATATATATGTGTGGAGATATATAGTAAAATAATACCTCTTAAATCATATGATGTTCTAAATGTAATGAATGAATGGGTAGACATGTTTGCCCAGCAGTGTTCAGATATTCCATCCTGAGCTGCATCAAGTACAGCCCAGATAGGCTCTGGTTCCTGCCACACAGAAGTGGACTAAGCTGTTCCAATAATGTGGGAACAGGAGACTGGATAGATGGGCATTTCTCCTGAATACAGAATATTTAATTCTAACTAAAATATGGCAAAACCTTCTTAGAATTGCATTTTATGTCATTAGCAATAGTGTTTCCCAATGGTATCTCTAATTTCAAGTACTCTCATATGCTCACAAGATACAGGATATATTTGGTCAGCACTAAACGTAAATCTTGTTTATAAGCATTTTAGAACTATACTTTGTTCAGTTTTCTTTTCTTATTTTTCAACTGAGCATCTGTTATGTTTTCTATTGTGCTGATCTGGGGTGCTAATTTTCCACTTAAAGCAGTCTATAGTGTTTAAACCCATGTTTATGAACAATCTGTTATTTAAGTCTGTATTTTATAGTTTGACATTACATCTTTGAGTTCCAGCTCTTGTGATTCACAATTAATTTATATTCCCCATTTACACCGAGTTAATTAAAGTAGCCAATTACTATAATATACCCCTCTATACTTTGTCCATTTGCACTACCTACACTGGGTGTTTACAACACACCACCAGCCTTGACAGCTTTAACAAGAAATGAATGCTGATTTCCCAGCTGATGTAATATAGCATATAAAGCTGTGTTTTAAAACAATTTAGTATTTAAATCTGTGTTTTATGGTTTGCCTATCTTTCTTAGGTAACATCTACAGTATTTATTCATACTATACTCATTGCAATCTGTTGAATATGACCAGATTTATTACTGTCGTACAAATGAGCTCATGTACAAATACACACAAGTCCATTTTTTTTAATGATTCTAATATTACAAAGAGAATCTTGTTTTTAATTGTACATGATACTTTTAATTTATTGTTTTGGATTTTGTAAATTACAGTCAATAAGTCACAAATCAATCACCCATACAATCAGTACTATATCCAATACATTACATTTCACATCAACCACAATATTCATCACCCACCCCATAACCTTTATCCCTGTTTATTACCTTTTGGCTAGTAAATACAACATTATGTTCAATTTTATAACCAGGCTTTTGCATTATTAAGTATGAATTTTGTACCTAGTACCTTATTTCAACTCTCAGGCTAAAACTGCCCTAAACACTCTTTAAAACCCTTATCCCATACTTCAAACTATCCATATTACTAACCGAGAATGTTAAACCGGATGGACGCAGGGACATCCGGCCATGAGCCGTGGACGCAAAAGACGTACTGCGCAGGCGCCCCAAGAAATGAGGCGCTGCAACCACAGAAAAAAGGAGTCAGCACAGAAAAAAGGAGTCAAAGAAATGAGGCGCCGCGACCACAGAAAAAAGGAGTCAGCACAGAAAAACGGAGTCAAACGCCGGCGACGCACACAGCGCCGCACGAAACCCATTGCACACGAAACTAGCACACAAAAAAAAAAGAAGCCGCTCGCGCCCCACAAATCCCACACCCACCTCCAAGCACACCCCCCCCCACAAGCAACGGACGGGACACACACAAAGAGGAGGATTCAACAAGCCCCTGGCACACAAAAAAAAAGAAGCCGCACCCCCCCCCCAAAACCAACGGACGGGACACACACAAAGAGGAGGATTCAACAAGTCCTTGGCACACAAAAAAAAAAGAAGCCGCTCGCGCCCCACCAATCCCACCACCCCCTCCAAGCAACATCCCCCCCCTCCTCAGACGAAAGAAGCCGCTCGCGCCCCACCAATCCCACCACCCCCCCCCAGACGCTGGCAAAGCACACAGCGCCGCACGAATCCCATTGCACACGAAACGGGACGCACACAAAGAGGAGGATTCAACAAGCTCCTAGCACACCAAAAAAAAGAAGCCATGACCGCCACACAAAGCCCATTAGACAAGAAACGGGACAGACTACGGACATGGCACACGAAACGTTCACAAAGACGACGATTCAGACCCACAAACACACTAACATCAATAAGAAGTGACACCCAAAGCCCCATTTCTGAAGGAACCGTCCGTATTAAACATACGTCATCTCAACACCTTCACACTATGCAGCATAGGTGGATCTCCTTACACTGAAGCACTATTAACCGTTCAACTGCAGAAAAGGCTCCATATTAACAGTGAGTGCGATCCTCCTTATTACTTATCCATATTTCTCACGCTGAAGAACAAACAAGTCATGAATACACGATCACAGGTACAAAACGATACGGCTCGGATAACGGGACCAAACACACGAACCCGCATGAAAAAACAAAATACACGGCGGCGCATACAATGCACTTCTGAACCTCCGGAAGAAAAAAATGTCTCGGCTCCAAAAACGCAAAGCTCAACTAACACATTAACAGAAACCAGCGCATATGGACAGACACAATGAACGTACACGCATACAGCACGCGTCTCAAAGTGCTGCATCGAAACAGGCACGGATTCAAAACGAAACACCTCCTGTCTCGGACATACGTAAACGGCAGCGAAGGGACAAAATAAATAAACGCAGACGTCTACACCGCGCATCTGGAATGCTGAAAAACAAGCAGGCAAGGCTCCAAAAAGAGAAAGCTCAACTGACCGACATACAAAAACGAGCAAGGCTCAATACAAACAATGCACGCAGTAGACTACAACGGGCTTCTCACACAGCACAGGCAAATCGATTACAGCTCCAAAACAACACGTCCCAAATACTACACATACAACAACGCGCCTCTCAAACGGCACAAGCAAAAGATACACGTCACGGACATCAACGACAGACACCTGCTAAACACTTGCGCCAGTTAGCTGACAACACGTTCAATAATGAGTCCACTATTCAGGAAAATTCATTGGGATTAATGAATGTCATTTGCAATCATTGTCATTCACTTAACTTCCCTGAAGAAACAACTGACAATACAAGTAATGAATTTACACGTTGTTGTCAAAAGGGTCAAATTAGACTGCCTCCTTTACATTCATATCCTGAATATCTACAGAACCTTCTAACTAACGATGTACCTGAAAGTGAAAACTTTATGAACTGCATTAGATCCTACAAATCGGTATCCACTATGAACATGAACAGTGGCACTGCACATGACATCCGTCTTGCAAAACTGTTAATTATTGATGAATGTACAATGGCATCCAGTCACTTACTCAACACCATTCATAAACTTCTACAAACGTTGATGAATAATAATATTCCCTTTGGAGGAAAGGTTCTTTTATTAGGAGGAGATTTTAGACAGTGCTTAGCTATTGTTCCACATGCCATGCGCTCAGCTATTGTTCAGTGCACCTTAAAATACGCAGACAATTGACATTGCTTTCAAAAGATACACTTAGTACAAAACATGTGATGTCCAGATCCAGATCATAACAATTGGTTATTACATCTGGGAGATGGTACACTCACCAATACAGATAGACTTCACCCAGATATTAGTACAATTCCTCAAGCCTTTATCTGCGACGACTTAGTTACAGAGATATTTGGAACAGCAATCTCATTAGACCAAATGCCCCTTTTAACACAATGCGCTATATTATGTCCAAACAATATTAATGTAGAAAACATAAATACCCAAGTCATTGCATTACTTCCTGGAGAGACACAACTCTTTCTAAGCTCTGACAAAGTTGACTCTGATCACGACGATGACCATCTTCATTGACCTTACAAGTTCTGACCTGAAATTACCTTTTACACTTAAAAGGCGTGTACAAAGAAATTTTCCAATAACCCTTTACACTGTGCCACACACTTTATTGTTTGCTTTCTATTTGCATCATCTACACCTTCACACTATTCTATATCTCATTCATACATCACGCTCCTTGTCATTTCCCAACACCAGGGGTTGGCGAGCGAAGCGAGCAGGGGGCGGAGCCCCCTAGTTTTAAACTAAACTGTGCACAGCTCTTTCGAATATTTTACAGCTCCACCTGCTCTTGTGAAACCGGTTTAAACAGTACAAGTCCCATCTACTCCAAAAGGTACCTCAATACAAGTATATTTGGTAGATATTTAGTTTTTACTGAAACTTAATATAGAAATATAACAAACAACAACCGGCCTTAAACTCACCCAAGAATTACCAAACAACTAAATAAAAACTCCAGAAACCTGTACCTCTCTGATCTACTATACTACTAAAGTCGCTGGATATTTCAATCGGATAATATTATTTATTCTCCTAGACAAGTTCTCAAAACGTTTAATTTGCTGCTGTTGAAGTTCAATTCAAAATCTTCTTTCGAACTAATAAGTTGTAAATAAATCAGCTTTAATTGACATTAAGCCCGTTAATACACTCGCACTGCATCTATGCAATCACCATCATACACGTAAGTTGACAGTGGAGCATTAAGTAGAAGGCCTTAACGTTTTTAACAGCCTCAACAGTACATATCTAGGTAACAACCGACTACAGAAAACTCACCCATCGTTTAATGTTGTACCAATGCTTACTTAGTATGTCACAATTCGTTGATTCCACCTTACTGCTTTTACGGGATTTCTGCATCTTCTCCGACACAGTCTATATTTCTCCTTTTTTCCAGCTGCCCTGGTATAAGCTAATTTCGGTGTGTGAATAGACATACAGTACTTTAGGTTTTGCTCCAGCCTTGCGCAGTATGACAGGTCAGGTTCTCACACACGCCCAGCGCCTATTCTTTGGGTTAAACTACCGGTAGTATAAGCATGATATTTTTATACTTTTTATACGTTTTCTTATGGCTCTACCCACAATCTGATCATGCAGAAAGGTAACATCTGGAAAAGATAATCTACAAGTTTAAAAATAAAAAGCTCCTATGTATTTTTAACTTATAAAGGCCGGGAAATCATAACTTGTTCAATTGTTCAACCGATGAAGTTTAAGTGTGACTATTCCAAAATCGAAAAGTCGAGTCAGTTACCAAAATTAACAAACGTAAATAATCCACATAAAGTTAAAAAGGAAAAACTAAGGTTATCATTACTGCTTGTTATGTATAACTTATAAATAAAGTTAACGTTTTACCAGTGTTTACCTGTTTCGCACTGTTATTTGTGTTCCTTCTTCTGCAAATTCTTTACTGCATTACCGTGTAAGCTGTGCGCGCACTTATTTCCGCATGACGTCAGACGCAAACACACGCTCTACTTGAATCGGATTGGTTAACATAAACCATGTGATTGTAGAAAAGGATTCATACAACACATTTGTTTTGTCTTCAATGGCTCTGCACTTTATCCGTTTTGCAAGTGACGAAAGAATCTCAATGTTTACTCGATTGAAAACTAGCAGCTAGGAGATCATTGCTTCAGTTCTTACCATTGACTTCCTTTGTTCACCCACAACAAGTACGTTAACATGTCTATCCATGCGTGAACATATGAACTGACGACAAAACTGTCACAGATATTGAAAAATTAAAAACTTTGGCATTATTGTTTATACACATCTTAGTTTAAAGGGCAATATAAATAAATATTAAAAGCTGCCGTGTTATATTGTGCAAAATTCGGGAATTTGCCAATATGTATTTGGAACCGTATAGCAACTTTTGCTAAATTATCAATCAAATAAAATTTCATTTGTCCCACACAGCGATAACAGTGAAGTTGCCTTTGTTGAATTGGCTGGTTTCTTCGATCATTTCCTTTGCCCTAGTCAATATTTGCTTGGCGTGGAATTTCTGGTCGTTAGAGAGTGCACACCCAGTGAAGCGGTCACTGACCGCACCACTCTACAGAGATGTGTTGTCCTCCTGCGTTGTGTTCCTAAACCACGCTGTAATACTTCCTGCCGGGATGGTGGATTTATAGAAATTCTTCATTATCTGGGAGGGCAGCCTAAAATCACTGAGGCATCTGAAGTGCTAATGTTGTTGTGCCTTCTTCCCCAAGGTGCCACTGTGCTAGAACCAGGTCAGGTCCTCTGTGATGTGGACTCCAAAGTAACTGAAGCTGTCCTCCTTCTGTACCTGAATGCTGTTAATTCTGAGGGGTGGTAGTTCCTCTGATGTTTTCTCCCAAAGTACACAATCAGCTCCTTTGTCTTGCTGACTTTCAGTAGTAGACTAGTGTGTCCTGACGCCAGTGTGACTCTCCTCTTGATCCTGATAAACATTTTAATTGTCATTAGAGATCAGGCCTACCACAGCTTTGTCATCAACAAACTTGACAGTGATGTTAGAATCATGTGCAGTCATGCAGTCATACATATAGACGAAGAATAGCAGAGGACTCAGAACACAGTTCTGTAGAGACCCAGTGTTGATGGGGAAGGGTGATGGAGTGTGGCAACTCACTGAAAGCACCTGAGGTTTGTCTGACTTTAAAGAAGTTAAAAACCCAAGTCCCTGAGTTTGGTTATGAGCTTAGAGGGGTTCATTTTGTTAAATACTGAATTATAGTACAGTATATAAATAGCATTCACACATAATTCCCCCTCCTGTTTTCCATGTGGGCCAGTACTGTATGTAAAATCAGTATTATAAATGGATCTATTGGAGCAATACGTAGACTAATGGATCTAGTTCTTTGGGCAGTAATAAGAATATGTAATTCTTAATTAACTTCTTGGAACACTTATTGATATAGGTGTTGGTGCAACAGGACATCAGTAGTCATTCAAACAGGTTGCATGTGATTTCTTAGGTACAGAGACAATGACAGATCTTTTCAAGCCTAAATACTAACATCTAAGCAGTAAAAATTAACACTGACTGTACAGGTTGCCGTATATTATATAAAATAAATGGAAATGTATACACATTTTATATTAATAATGGCTTACAGCTGTGTTTTTCAACCTTTTTAAACTTGGGGACCAGTGAAAATAGGGGAATTATTTTGGGGACTGCTAAGACAGAAATAAAAAAGCATTATTTATATAGTATAAAATAAAAATTCTATAAAATAACCAAAAGAGAGCAGTAAAATTGCTAATAAAAGAATTTTAAAATGAAATTGAATATAATAGAACTGAAGTTTTTAGAGAGCAATATTTAATTCAATAAAAGCTATGGTGAAATCTGCTGTTGCTTCTTTGCAAGAATACTTGATAACTGTTGTTGCAGTGTTGTTTCTGACAGATGAAGCACTGCATTGACATCTGTTTGGTTTCTCTGTTTGTTTTTCATCAGTGATAGGGCTGAAAAATTCTCACACAAATAGCTAGTAGAAAATAAGGGTAGCAATTTAATAGCTGTGGCGATAGTTCACTGCCTGGGGTTAAACTGAAACCAAGCTTTAAGTACTCCTTATTCTAATGCCTAACAGAGTTTTCTTTTCTTTCTTTTTTTATTGCACATTTCAAAATACTAACACATTTCTTTTAAACTCGAAACACTTGTACTTGGCTTACTTTCAGTGTCATCACTACTTTTCTTCTGACTATTGTTTTCGCTTTTAAAGAAGATTAAATGTTTTTTTGTTTTTTTCTTTCCATTTTGTAGGTTTTAAATTTTAGAGCAGAATGACATAAGAAGTAACTTGCCTTCCAAAATACCATAACAAAGTATTTGCAAACAACCAGGGTTTACATACCAGGTCCTCCCTGTGTGGAGTATGCATTTTCTCCCACTATCTGTATGAGCTTTCTTCGGGTGCTACAGTTTCCTCCCACAGTCCAGAGGAATGCAGGTTAGATGAATTGGCAATTCTATAATGGTCATAGTTTGTGCTTGGTGTGTGTGGTGGGTGTGTGTGCTCTATGACAGACTGATGTCCTGACCAGGGTTTGCTAGCAGGGATAGGCTCCAGTGGACCCCTGCAACCCTACAGGTTAGAAAATGACTGAAATGTACACTGCCTGGCCAAAAATACAGTCACCACCTGGATTTAACTAAGCAAAACACTAAGTAAGAGCCTTCTATTGAATAAGTACTGCAGTGATTAATATGTTTCAGCTAGAAACAAGTTATTTAATACTAGGATGCAGTGACTACCAGTACCTTCTTATTTCTTAAACAACCATATATATCTTGTGGTCATGGAAAAATGTTATTCTGTTTCAGAAGGGTGAAATTATTGGCCTGCACCAAGAAAAAAAAACAACTAAGGAGATGGCTGAAATTCCTAAAATTGTGTTAAGAACTGTCCAGCACATAATTAAAACCTGGAAGGAAAGTGGTGAACCATCATCTACAAGGAAGAAATGTGATTGGAAAAAAATCTCTAATGATTGTGATTGGAGATCACTTAAAATTTGGTGAAATCAAATTGTAAACAAATCGACAGTAGAACTCACAGCTATGTTTAATAGTGAGAGTAACTGCATTTCCACACACACAATGCGAAGAGACTTCAAGGTATTGCCACTAAACAGATGTATAGCCTTAAGAGAATCACTATTTGAAACCAAACAAAACGCTTAATTTTGCTAGGGAGCATAAAAATTGGACTCTGGATCAACAAAAAAAGGCCATGTGGTCTGATGAGTCCAGATTTACCCTGTTCCAAATATGTGCATGAGCGTAAGAAGTAAGGCAGATGTTTTGATGCACCCATCATGCCCACTGCCTGATATGGGGTTGCTTCAGCTGGACAGATCTAGGTTCATCAACGTTATGTGCCCAACGTTTTTCTTCTCTGATGGCACAGGCATATTCCAAGATGACAATGCTAGGATACATCAGGCTCAAATTGCGACAGTGTGGTCCAGGGAGCATGAAACATCATTTTCACACCTGGATAAACCACCACAGAGTCCAGACCTTAAGCCCATTGAGACTCTTTTGGATGTGCTTAAGCAGACTTTAGGCAGCGGCGAATGCGTGCCGTAATCAAAGCTAAAGGTTGTCCTACAATATATTACAGTGTGCGATTTATTTATGTTTTGTCCAGGCAGTATTGTACGTGTTGTTGACAGGCGAGCTGATGCAATACTACCAAAACAATGTACTATCATCAAAAGAATGAACCTGCCCCCTCCATAGCTCCTTGGCAGACAGTATGTATTCCTACACAGTGCCACTTATACTCGTTTTATCAGGAACCGCTGTCAACGCTCCACTTCGCTATGTGATCCAGGCGTATATGCGGCAATAATTATTTCACGGACCGGCAGGAAATTTGTGCCAGGCCGGACCCGGTCCGTGGACCGGCTGTTGAAAAATACCTGGTTACAGCAAACCATTAATTTCAGACAATTTGTGAATGCATTGAGAAGCAACTGTGTAATTCAATATCCCCGCCCACATCACGTGGACTGCAGTGGGGGCTTGTGGGAATATTACCTGCCATTGACAGAGAGTGGCGCCATATTGCGCTCAGCTGTTACTAGCGAGAGAAGGCGGTGGTCAGGATTAGAAGCTGCGCACTTGCATTCACTTTCACCTATTTCAAATGGGTAAGGCTTTGTGACTCAATCAGTAGTTTATCGGGAAGTGTTTTTTCAGTAATGCAAATGTGGTTCATCAGTGAGTTAACAGTAGCGATAAATAAAAAGTATATATATATATATATATATATATATATATATATATATATATATATATGCGCTCCTGTACATGTTGTATTATTGCATCTACATTTAGTGATCGACTTAATTGCGAACCGGCGTCCTAGCCTCATTCCCTTCTGAGTGTTATTTTGTTTTACATAAGGCCTCGTTAAACAGCGTGCCTTTACTTTTTTTGAAAGGTTATCTGTAATGTCACACGTGTTAGAACATTGAAGGCCTGATCTTATTCCTCCGAAATCAAATTCTATATAAGCGATACACTGGTGCTTCGCCCCCCTTGTAGTACTTTCGGTAGATTACATTACGTTTGTCTGTTTTCTCCTCAAGGATAGTCCCAAAGCGGAATGTGCTGTGGCCCAACTATAGCCCTTTCCGCGATCCTCATCGTTGGGCTTTAATTACCCCCTTAGAAGAATTCCTTTTATTTATAGAAACAAGATTACAACCGTTACACAACATCAACCGGTGAATTTTGGTTGTTCTGAAAACAGACGTTTAGCCACCTACCTATATGTACCTTATTTGCACGACTACTTTGAATCTCAAGGTGTTTCTAAAGCTGTGAGGAGAATCAATATCATAATCATTTATTGAACAGGTTGTAAGTAACCTACAAATATGCGTCATATTATTACAGTTCAAATTATTTAGGTAGACTCGCCTGTGCAACATTAATGCATACTTCGCTGTTTTTTCGATTCTTGCTTTGTTGTTCAAAAGTTTACAAATTTTCCTGCACTGCCAAAATAGCCCGTGTTGTGTCGATTGATGACTTTTTCCCTGTTGCCAGGCATGGTAAGTGCCAGAAGCGGATCGACACTCTGATTCAGTATGGATTCCAAATAGGAATTTGTTAGCAGATTAAAACTGGTAGTTAAATGGGAGTGTAAACAACACATCTAATACTTGGTATTAAAGCAATAATCAGTAAGTCGTCCGTTATATATCATTCTTGGGTTGTGTCACATTTAAATGCATACAAAACGCACGTTGCATGAAATGGTTCAATCATTTGTTTTACATTACCTGGTACTTTAAAAACTAAGCCGAAGACTTCGTGCTGGCCTAATATTGTTGTTGGAAAGACAATCCAACCTTTAAGGTTAAAAATTATATCTGTTTTTTAATTGGCCAGTTAGACAGATAAACAAAGCAACACTATATTTACATACAGTGCACAACACAGTTAAAAACTGGTAATTGAAAGTAAAGCATCATTAAAAAAGTACATATACCTACATATGTATTGCTGGTGGCATGACATATTTGAGAATTACAAACTATGATTATCCATCCCTTTTTTTTTTTTTTAAACCTGCTTCATTCTGAACTGTGTTTTGGGGGAGCTGAAGCCTTTCCTAACGAGCACAAGGCATGAACTGCCCCAGGAAAGGGTGCCAGAACTATGATCATCAACTTTTATATTTAATTTCAGATTATGTTTGTGTCCTGATAATGTAGAAATAACAAACTGTACTCGGACTTTGCCTATATATTAATTTTTTTATACCGTATTTTATTTATGGAGGAGACATTTCCTTCTGAAAAAAACTCCTGAACCGTGCAAGTTTGCCATGATGTCTGTACGATTTAAAATTGCCTCAATAGGTGAATTAATGTATTTATGAAAATTTGCATGTGTGTGAGTATGTACTGTAAGCATTGAAAAGTTTGCAATAACTCAGATTTTTTTTTTTTTTTTTTTTAAATCAAAAACAATGTGTATATCAAGGGACCACTAAATTGACTGAAAAAATATATAATTAAGACAATTACTAATGTTACAAATGGAAATTACTACTAGAATTGACTAATTTATTACTAACATTTGATTTCAAAGCCCCATTTTTGGTATCCATTACTCCAGGATCTTAAAAGTGAACTCTTATAGCTTATGTTTAAATGCTAATTGGTTATTACTAAAAACTTTATAATTGTGTTAGTATAGCTGAACCTTGAGGTTATTCTGTGTGAAAGATTTCCAAGAAGCTGAAGCTTTCCTACAAAGATGTGCACTACTCGAATTATAAAAGAGGGTAAACTGAACTACTCAAAGAAGCGGAAGGCACAGATTGAAAAACTGTACAAGAGCATAAGTACATAAGAGTCTGTAGTTTGAAAAGCGGACACCTTATTGGTTGTCACTAGGATGTTTCCATCCTTCCTTCCACCAGGCAGTGTGGTGTAGTGGTTAAGGCATTGGACTTGAAACCCTGAGCTTGCAGGTTCAGATCCTGCAATGGATGCTTTGTGACCCTGAGCAAGTTACTCAATCTTCCTGGGCTTCAATTCGAAAACCAAATGAATTGTAATCATTTGTATCATAAATGTTGTAAGTTGCCTAGATAAAGGTGTCAGACAAATAAGTAAATATAATGTAAATAGTACACAACAAGTACCAGTGTCATCTGCAGCAGTAAAAAAGAAAATGTTAAAATGGGCCAAAGAATACAGACATTGGATGGTGAATATCTGCATGATGATAAACGTTAGTCAGTTTTAACCTTTTTATTTGTCAGTTTTGGATAATGCTTTTCTTTGAAACTCTGCCTGTAACATGTCTTTTTCATTACTGCAGGTGACATGGGTGTGTGTAGGTGTATGTGTATATAAAAGTTCATATCTGTTCATTTAGTAGTTAGACTATGCTTTCAGTGCACCATTTTGTAATGTATTGCATCTATACATTTTTCATTTTAACATCTGACCCATCACAAAAAATAGCATTGCTGTTGAAAGTCCAATACCAGTTGCCTTATAATTGAGGCAGCACAAACCCTGACACTGTAACTTAATATTAAAATAAAAAAATATTGGAAATAAAAGTAAGATGAAAAAGATAGAAATATCATTCTAGTCCATTAAATGTCCTGCAGATTTGCCCATATTATATGCTGTTGCAAAAGAGTAACAATCATGCAAATAAGTAATACATTCAATTAACAGTTTTAAAGAAGGTATGGTGGAGAGTTTAAGTTTGAGACCCCAGCAGTCATACCATCAACTACTGTACATCCTTCTGTGTGACAGTCCGTGAGCTCTGGTGGAGTTAGTACTATCTCTATCTGCCTTTCTTTTTTTAAAATTTCCTTTATTGAATTACTTTTTTTTTTTTTTTTAATAATGCCGACTGATGAAATGAACAATCGATGGATTGTATCAGTACAGGTGACAAATGCATAGGAATGGGTGTGTCAAGAAGTACATCCTTGAAAGGGCATGTTGAAAGTGACAATGTAGTTATTGTGAGCTGCAGTTAAATTCTGTTGAATTAATTTTCTGAAATAATGCTATGGATGTAACCACTAGACCAATAATAGTCTATAATTTATTGTGTACTGGGACAGCTAGTACAGTGAAACCTCGGTACATGACCATAATTCGTTCCAAAACTCTGGTTGTAAACTGATTTGGTTGTGAACTGAAGCAATTTCCCCCATAGGATTGTATGTAAATACAATTAATCCGTTCCAGACCTTACAAACTGTATGCAAATATATATATTTAAGTTTTTAAGCACAAATATAGTTAAACCATAGATTGCACAGTGTAATAGTACACTAAATGTAAAAACATTGAACAACACTGAGAAAACCTTGAACAACAGAGAAAACTAATATTGCAAGAGTTCGCGCTATACAGTAGCCTTATGACCCGATCGCTGTAAACACTCTTTTTTTAATGAGTTTAAAGCACAGGGGGGAAAAAAAGGAACATTTGAACAAATCCGAACTTTATTTAAAAACCAACCATAAACCATCAAGAAAGTAACATTGCAGGAGTTCACGCTAATAGCCTTACAACCCGATTGCTGTGTAAACTTTTTTTAATGAGTTTTAAGCACAGGGTAAAAAATGAACATTTGAAAAATCAGAAATTTAATAAACAACCAAGAAAAGTAACATTGCAACCATTCACGCTGCGAACCGAAAAATGAACATTTGAAAAATTCGTAATACAAAAACTAACTATAAACCACCAAGAAAACTAACCTTGCATGAGTCGAGTTCTGGCATGAAGTGAGGAGGAACCGGGTGGAGAACAATCCGGTCTCGTCGCAGTTGAAGACTTGTTGTGGGATGTTGTCTTCGTCCTCCACTAATTTTGTGAAATTTTTCACATTCTTTCGCAGCTTCAACATTGGAACTAGCAGCCTCTCCATGCCTTACCACACTATGAATGCCACTTCTCTTGCGAAACTTTTCAAACCATCCTCTACTGGCTTTAAATTCCTCACTTTCGCCACTCGTAGAAGGATAGTTTTGCAGCAAATCGCCATGAATCCTCCTGGCTTTCTCGCATAACATCGCCTCGCTTATGCTATCCCCTGCAAGTTGCTTCTCGTTCAGCCACACTAGCAACAGTTTTTCCACCTCTTCCAGCACGTGAGGCCTGTCTGGTTAACGCTGTAACTCCTTTTGCAACATCAGCAACTTTAATAGATTCTTTCTGCTTTAGAATAGTCGAAATTGTAGATTTTGACCTTTCTTGTACTCGGCGGCAAGATCAGTAACACGAACGCCATGCTCATACTTTTCAGTAATTTCTTTCTTTACTTCAATTTCAATTTTCTGCAAAACTTTCTTCTCGCCACTCTTCACTTGCTTAGAAGCCATGGTTAACTGCAAAAGCACACGAAATACTGTAGAGCACAAAGAGTTCACAGGTAAAGCACGCACGTCTGACTGAGAACATTAAACAGGGAGAGGCTGAACACGTGCTTAAATACAGTAATCTGCACGTATGAACCAGAAGGGAAATGAAATAGAGCACAAACAGTTCACAGCGAAAGCACGCACGTCTGACCGAGAACAATGCAACACGTGCGGAAATCATCGGCACGCACAAACTGAAAGGGAAACTGGCTTGTTTGTATACCGAGTGTGTGGTCGTGAACCGAGGCAAACGTTTGGCGAACTTTTTGGTTGTGTACCGAGACGTTCGTGAACCGAGGTTCCACTGTATCAAACTTTATGTATAAAAAACAAAAAAAAAAAAAAAAAGTAGTAAATGACATGTTGAACTAGACGGACACTACAGTCCACTTCTTCTAAAGTAATTTCTAGACTGTTCCTAGCTCATTACAGAGGGATTACCTCCAGTGGACTATGCCTGGTACACCCTTGTGGGAGATCCTTACCTGGGCAGTTAGAAACAGCCCTGAATCTCTTCTAAGCCCAAGAAAAGCAGTAGTTCTATTCTGCGTCCTGATATATGGTTGAGTTTCTCATCCTATCGTAGAGAGTGAGCCAAGTAACATTTCACAACAACTGTGTTTTTAGAGACTTGTACTCGTACTCTTTCTTTCAAGGTGATATAGGCTAATCAGTTAATCAAAAGCCTTGTCCAAGATCTTAGTTGTCAAACATAATTAGGCTTATAAATGGTTTGGCTTATAAATTCGTTTGATATGCAGAAGTTATGATTAGCACACAAAAATGGATGAAACGTTGTCTGAGAAGGTTAGGAAAGGATTTGATACTTGCACATCCTCTCTCTGACACATTGGCAATGAATACTTCAGCAAAAGTGTATAAAGAAACACTACTGGGGGCTCCTTCACAATGATGGCAATATGCCTTTGTAATGCTTCTGTTGCTGAAAATACTTGGTAAATAAAAAGATGCCTCAAGACTTTAAAGTGAAATCCAAAGACGTCCTTTATTTACACCACGTGGTGGAGTCTTGCTATGTGATCAGCAAGGTGCTCCAGAGGAAGTCTGATTAGTCTTGGGCTGGGGATATACTTCACGCTATGCGATGCATGCGGTTGAGGATACTGCTGCCATGTAAGCAGTGAACTGTCTGTACCTGCATGCGTACTTTAAGTAAATCTGGAGGATTACACTGGGTGGCTGTGCAAGAAATCCTCACGGTGAGAAAACAATGTCCGGATTCACGGTGTTGTGAATTGAGGGAAGCCTGATGCTAAACATTCTTTGCATTGTGATGCTGTTACGAAAATGCAAAAAAAAAAAAAAGGCAACAATGACACAGAAGATGGTATGTGATACCTTGACGTCATCATTATGATGGGGATATGTGATGCTTGTATTGCCTCTACGAGAAATAGATAAAGAAAAGCACCATGCATATTTAAATTTGATGATTTGCTTCATCATGTCGAACCATTCACCAAACATCAAAGCATGCAGATTTATCCTGTTGGAGCTCCATTACTGCTTGCTGTGACACGTTGATAATAAACAATGATGAAAACGTATCAAAACTTGAACACGCACGGCACCCATATTTTTTGCTAGTACTGCAACTCATGCACGCATTCATATTAATTTCTGACAGTGTGCTCAGAAGATGTGTCAAAAGAATGCTGGGAATGCGTGGCAGCCATGATGCATGCATGTAAGCGTTCTAAGCGTAAAGTGTAAACTGGTCCTTAGGAGAACAGCTCCTGTTCATTAGGTTCATTTACATGTAGTAGCTAGTAAACACTTGGATAAAAGGCACATTCTAGCTCAGGGGTGGGAAAAGTCATTCCTGGAGGGCCACAGTGGGTGCAGGTTTTTGATCCAACTCAGTTGCTTAATAAGAAGCACTTATTGCTCAAGTAACACTTCTTTATTTTAGTTGTCTTGCTCATTAAGATTTTGAACCCTTATTGCTTATTTTAGTCTTAAACAGCAGTATTCTTGGTTCTTAATTGCTCCTTATTAGCAATAAGATGCAAATGACAAAAGAAACCAGCATTTCTCCATTTAGCTTGTTTCCATTTACACCTTCCGAATATACTAGCATATAAGTCAGGCCTTGAAACCTGAAAAATCAATCATAAAATCAGACACTGACTTGTACACCCGTTCAAAAATGCGACACTTCCTGCTTCCTCCAATCTCGCATTTTCTCAGATGCATCAAATTTTGTTGCAGCAGTGCAGTTACCAATTTCTTTCGCTACTTCAAAAACTTTTAATTTAAAACCAGCTTCATATTTTCTTCTGATCGAAAGCTTGATAACTAGATAAGGGATTCCCTTACGATAAAGATGTATGAGGGTGTAAGATACAAAAAACACAAATCGGTGCAAATGTTGCTTCAGAATAGTTCGGGTATTACTGTGTGGTCACGTATGCACAATGGAGAGAGAGAGGTTAGGAGCATGTGCTGATACAGTGCATTGCCGCACCCACTTTGAAAAAAGGCAGTGTGCTCCGTGGTTACTCTCTCAGGTGGGCATTAGCATATCATAATCTCTTGGACCAATAGCGCGAGTTTTCCGCATTCGACTTGTACAACTGACATTATAAAATACCAGAAATTATACGATAAAATCAAGTCCCAACTTATCTGTGAGTATATACGTTATGTGTGTTTATTGTGCACTGTTTGGTTTAATTAAATACATGGAATGCAGAGTGAAGAGAAAAAAGTGAAGGACTGAGAATAAGTCCTCCATTTTAGACTTCATTTGGATCATATCCTTAGGGGAAAAAAAAAAAAATCTAGGATATGAGAATGACCTGACATAGCAGAGTTAAAGCAATAACAGGCCATGGAATTAAGTTATTGGCAAGGATTGTTTTCTAATTAAGCAAGTGTGTTTGAACAAAAACCTTCGGCCCTCTTGGACTGATCTTGCCCTTCCCTGTTCTAGCAATACCCCACTGCCATTGACTATTTTGAGCCCTTTGAATGTTATTTAATCAGTAAAAGTCTTGTCTGAACATTTGGCTTACAGAATAAGGGTTTATACTTCATGCTCAGAACACTTACGCACATGCCTCATGGCTGCCATGTGTTCCCTTTACATTCTTAACGTGCCTTCTGAGCACGTCATCAGAATTTAACACAATGCGTTCCATGAGTTGCTGTTCCAGCAAAAATATGGGTGGCATGTGTGTTCAAGTTTTGGTACTTGAAATCCGCATCATTATTTGCTATCAACATGTGATGGCAACCCGCAGTGCAACTCCAACAGGATAAATCTGCATGCTTCAGTGTTTGATGAATGGTTTGATGCGGTGAAGTAAATCATCAAACTTGAATACTTTTGCACGTCAGCATTTACGGTGCTTTTCTTCTTCAATTTCGTGCATAGACAATACAAGTGTCGCATATCCCACATTGTAATAACCTGATACATTTAAAGGTCTCGCATACCATCTTCTGTGTTGCTGTTGCCTTTTTTGCACTTTCGCAACATCATCAGAGTACAAAGAATTTTTATCTTTAACATCTTTGTTCCCTTAACTCGCAACACGGTGAAAGCGGATGTTATTTACTCACTGTGATTTCTTGCACTGCCGGCTGGTGGAATTCTCCAGATTTAATTAAAGTATGCACTCAAGTATAGACCATACACTGCTTGCATAGCAGCAGCGTAGTCAAGTGCGCATGTCACGTTAAGTATATACCCAGCTTAAGACTTCTTGTATGTAAATTATCATCATAGAACTAAGCACAAACTGGTAACTGGTTCCAACAAAGATATGGTACAACAGGGCAAGTATGTCGGCGCCTGTGCAGGCTGCGGCTTACAGAGCTCCCGAGTCCGTGGTGTTTAGTGTTTGTTCATCTTTGTCAACTAGTATAAGAAAAGAAGTAGATTTAAGTGATAGGAATACATTTATGAGCGGCAAATCCTGCTTGATTTCCGAAGAAACTGTGCCACAGTATCCGTGAGGTGACAGATGCTCCGCAGCCTTTGCTTACTTCGGTAGCCTGAGAAGCTGAGCTAGCGAAAACACAAGCGCAGCGATCTGAAGCAGAAACGAGGGAAATGCGGTGGTGTTGGAACAAGGCTAAACACTAACCCCACCAGACCAGCGATACCGTCCATTCTGCTCGCAAATGTCCGATCACTGGATAAGAAGCTGGATTCTATATTGCTGCAGTGGGAAATAAGAGACTGTTGCATCTTTATTTTCACTGAGACATGGCTCCAGGAAAATATTGCAGACTTGGCCATCCAGCTAGATGGACTGACCATCTTCTGAGCAGACAGAGATGCCTGACAGAGGTTTTTTCGGTAAGGTATCAGCCTTTCTACCTGCCGAGGGAATACAGTTGCATGCTGGTGGTTGCCGTCTACCTCCTGCCTAGCGCAAATGCTAACCAGACGCTAGCGGAACTCTACGAGATCATCAGCAAACTGCAAACGACGCACCCCGAGGCATTTTTCATTATTGCTGGAAACTTCAATCATGCCAACTTGAAGTCAGTTTTCCCAAAATTCTTCCAGAATCTGAACTTTGCCGCTAGAGGGGGAAGTTGTCTGGACAATGTTTACACGAGCGCTCCTGACACCTACAAGGCCCTACCCCACCCCCACCTCGGCTAGTCCGACCATATCAGCATTTTTATGGTTCCTGCATACAAGTCCCTGCTGAAGCGCACTAAACCAGCCCGCAAGAACATCAGAGTGTGGCAGGTTGGTGCTGTTTCAGCTCTCCAAGACTGCTTCGAATTAACAGACTGGGACATTTTCAGGGAGGCTGCAATGGATGGTGACTCCATCAATCTGGTGGAGTACACAGACTGTGTGACTGGCTACATCTCCAAATGCATAGAGGATGTTACTGTTACCAAGGATGTTACCACAAGAGCCAACCAAAAGCCCTGGATGACAAGAGAAGTGCACAAGCCGCTCAAGATCAGAAATGCAGCCTTCAGATCTGGAGACAAGGCCACCCTCGGGGTGACCAGAGCCAACCTGTCACGCGCTATAAGGAGAACTAAGTGGGCATATGCGCAGAGGATTAACAAACAATTCAGCAGCACCAGAGACCCACGTTGTATGTAGCAGGGCGTTCAAACAATTACAAACTACAAGCCCAACCTACACAGCAGCAAAGGTGATGCCTCCCTTCTGGATGAGCTGAACAACTTCTTCACACGGTTTGAGGCGCAGAACAAAGAGCATTGATAAAAGCAACACCTCCCTCCACTGACCAGGTACTCTGTCTCTCCATAACTGACGTGAAGATGACTCTGTCCAGAGTCAATCCACTCAAGGCTGCAGGACCTGACAACATACCTGGCTGTGTGCTCAAAGAATGTGCCAGTCAACTGGCTGGTGTCCTCGCAGACATCTTCAACACACCTCCTGAGCCAGTCGTCAGTCCCAGCATGCTTCAAAGTTGACCACCATCATACCAGTGCTGAATAAGTCATCAGTGACATACTTGAATGACTATTGACCAGTTGCACTCACGCCAATCATAATGAAGTGCTTCGAAAGGTTAGTCAAGTCACACATACAGACAAATCTCCCTGCCTCGCTTGACCCTCTTCAGTTTGCATACCGTTCAAACCGGTCAACTGAGGATGCCATATGCTCTGCCCTTCACCTCTACCTGACACATCTGGATAAAAAAGGCACATGTCAGGATGCTATTCATAGACTTCAGCTATGCCTTCATCACAATCATCCCTCAAAAGCTGGTTGTAAAAGTGAGCATGTTGGGCCTGAACACCACCCTCTGCAATTGGGTCCTGGACTTCCTGACAGAGAGGCCCCAGTCAGTTTGGATGGGCTGCAACACTTCCAGCAATATCACACTGAGCACTGGAGTGCCTCAGGGCTGCATGCTTAGTCCACTGCTCTTCACCCTGCTGACTCACGACTGCACAGCCAAGCACAACACCTACCACATCATCAAGTTTGCGGATGATACAACGGTGCTGGGACTGATAAGCAGGGATGATGAAACAGCATACAGAGATGAGGTGGAACGGCTGTCCGCATGATGTGAAGATGACAATCTATCTCTCAATGTTAACAAGACAAAGGAGATCATCGTGGACTTCAGAAAATCGCATCCTGCCCACATCCCACTCCACATCAACGGTTTTAGATGGTACTCCTAACAGTCTCCACAAGTTCCTTGGTGTGCACATAACTGAGGAACTTACATGGACATAACATCTCCACTAATCAAGAAAGCCCAGCAGAGACTACACCTCCTGAGGCGGTTGAAGCGAGCAAGTCTTCCCCCTTCCATCCTCACCATGTTCTACAGAGGCACCATTGAGAGTGTTCTGACCAGCTGCATCACTGTCTGGTATGGCAACTGCAACATATTCGACCGCAAGCACCTGCAAAGGATAGTGAAGACGGCAGAGAACATTATTGGGGTGCCTATCCCTTCGCTACAGGATATATTTTACAAATGCAGTGTCCGCAAGGCTTGCAGTATTGTGCAGGACCCCTTACACCCCTCACATGGACTTTTCACACTTGCCATCCAAGAGAAGATACTGCAGCATCAAACCCAGATCTGCCAGGCAGCAAGCTGTTGGACTCCTTAACACCATGCTGCCACCTGGGATTTTCCACACGGCCTCAACCACCTCTAAAAACAGAACTTTTATACTTGAAAGCTACTTTCCTGCAAAGACAAGTGTGCAGGTAGAAAAGAACTGAAACTTTCATTCTGACCTTGAAGGATTTTGACGTTCTCGATATCCTTCTGCTGTGAAACATTCTGACCTGTCATTGTTTACATGTCTTCAACAACTATTACCATACACTGCTAATTTCTGTATTATCTGTATCTATTATTTATTATATTACATATCTATTAACTATATTTATGTATCTAGATTGCAAATACCATACATTGCATCAATGTTCATATTGCTTACTACACGTCAATATTGTTGCTACTTCTTTGTCTTGTCTTTGCACAATGTCGTTTGTGTTTTTTAATTTTAAGTCTAATTTTAATTAAATTTTAATTTTTTTTTATGTGTACTTCATGTTGTTACACTGTGGACCCTGAGCTTCGCAATTTCGTCCATCTGTATACTTGTATATGATTGAGATGACAATAAAGTTCAGTTTGACTTTGACAAAGTTAAATGTTATATATGATCTCATTTCCTAATACAAAGTGTTCTGGTACAGATTAAGTCACGATGTTGTAGCATTTTTTTTGTTTTCCCTTACAATTCCTTCCTTTTGTTCTATTAGAAATTTTAATCAAAGTTTTTGACTAAGCTTTTTTTTTATCATCAGATAAATCCTAAGTGAAAGTTCAAGAAGAGATTCTATTAAATATAGAATCAACAATTGAAGATGCGAGTTCCAAAATCTGCTAATTACACCTTTTTGGTAAAGTTTAGTGAACACGTGATTGTGACTTTTCATGCAGTTGGTCATGCGCCGAAAATATGTTTGAGCTTCAAAACCTGCTAATTGCAACAGTGTAGCACTATAGTTTTAGGGATGTAGTTTCAAAATCTGCTTACGGACCCAGATTTTCCTATTTATCTCCAAAATTTATCTTTTGTACTTAGCTGATTGAGCTCTTCAGTTGCTGTTATAAGAATGTCCTGTTGCCATCTTTAAATTAATGTGGTCATTGTTATAGGACAGTGGTTTGATATCTAAGGTCATAAACAAATCTGGAATCTGCTTTATTTGTTGCTTGAACTCTTTTTGCCTTTTCCTTTCTGTTATGGGAAACTGTTGCAGTTTAAAATGAACAGTAGTACTGTAGTGACACAGACAGTTCAAGTATTCATTTCATTTACTTCAAGTATTTGAGAGGGGGTGATTTGTTTGTCATAATACAGTTTTTAGTTATCGAAGACAAATTTTTTCCCTGGAACAAATAAAGTACCATCTCTTTGTTGTCAACGGACTGGAATGCTCTTTGTCTAGATATGGTAAAAAACACAATAGAATTGCTGCATTTAGATTAATTGATACGACTGATTTACTAACACTTGAAAATTACTTATCTCGCTCTTTAAGTCAGTTATTTCATGACAATCATTGTATATAGTTATTTTATGTCAAAACTGTATTCTGCAATGAAGCTTTTTTTTTAAACACATTAAAAAAAAAAAAAAAAAAAAACGAACAAAGTATCTTACAATGGGACAGAAGGGTACCAGGGTCCATAGGTCAATGAAAAAGCCTTAAAACTTTCCAAGTATGTCCACGTTAAAGTAGCAAAGGTGTCAAGTTAAGAAAATATGCCTTTCATGTTTAGCGGTCATCATCATGAAAAGAAAGAAACTACAAATTTATTTTCTCACAGACTCTTGGAACTTTTTTTTTTTTTTTTTTTTTTTTTTTTTTTTTTTTTTGAGGTAAAATACATTTCCTGTTCACTTCTCTGCTGTCAACCGCCATCTTGGGTGGAGTTATGACAATACCAACAAGCCCTCCGTGCCAAGCTATATTCCAATTATAATCCTACTTTTACTTCTGCAATTCTGTTTTTCCAGGAGATATACTCTTCAGTGGCTTGTAATAATAGGCAGATCTGCACACAAATTGTATTTTTACCATTACATTCTGTGCTGTTAGTTTGCATAGCCTACAGAGCAAGATTAAATTCTGATGTCTTTAGTGCAAAGGATGCATAAAAGTTTAGTTGTACTTTCTACAAATAAATCTGAAGTGAACTGATTGCACTGCATTGTATTCTTAATAAAAGCTTTAGATTTTTGAAGGAGCCAATCCACTTGAGTGTCACTTTCTGTTGTGTACATTCACCATCTTTATATTAAAAAAAAAAAAAAAAAAAACAACTCTGCAGACTGAAAAACCACAAACCAATTATTGACATTTTTTTTAAAAGCATAAGTCACTCATGCTGATGATATGGTAATTAAAGAGGTTAGGACAATGTATTTGAGTAAAATTGAAAACACTCATTCCAGTCTCTCTATAAATACACTGGGAGAACATGCAAAGCCTAGCGCTGTGAAGTAGGAACGAAAGCTCTCTGCAACCACTCTTTCTATGCTAAACCATCTGTACTAAACTTCAGCCTAATTACACTTGATTGGTGCTGTTAAGTTGGCCCTAGCCTGTATGTAATTTTGTGTGTATTTGTCCTATAATGTACTGGCTCTGCGTCCATGTGGTGTTTTGTGCCTTGTGCTGATACTTGCTTCCTTAGGCTTCAGTTGCCCCAAGACCATGCCCTGGATAAGTAGGTTAGTTAGAACAGGGGTGGGCAGATTCAGTCCTGGAGGGCCGCAGTGGTTACAGGTTTTTGTTCCAACCCAGTTGCTTAATTAAAAACCAATCCTTGTCAATTATTTAATTGCATGGCTTGCTAGTGCTTTAACTCTGCCATGTCAGGTCATTCTCATATCCTAGATTTACAGTGATCCCTCGCTATATCGCGCTTCGCCTTTCGCGGCTTCACTCCATCGCGGATTTTATATGTAAGCATATTTAAATATATATCGCGGATTTTTCGCTGCTTCGCGGGTTTCTGCGGACAATAGGTCTTTTAATTTCTGGTACATGCTTCCTCAGTTGGTTTGCCCAGTTGATTTCATACAAGGGACGCTATTGGCAGATGGCTGAAAAGCTATCCAGCTTACTTTCTCTCTCTCTCTCTCTCGCGCTGACGTAGGGGGGTGTGAGCAGGGGGGCTGTGTGCAGCTGCTTCCTGAAGGACAGGCTGCACGGAGCTTCGCATACTTAAAAGCTCAAAGGGCACGTATTGATTTTTTTTATCTGTCTCTCGCTATCTCTCTCTCTCTCTCTCTCTCTCTCTCTCTCTCTCTCTCTCTCTCTTTCCTGCTCCTGACAGAGGGGGTGTGAGCTGCCGCCTTCAACAGCTTTGTACCGGCGGTGCTTCGCATACTTAAAAGCCGTATTGATTTTTTTTTTGACTGCTTGCTTTGCACTCCTTTGAAAAGGAAGATATGTTTGCATTCTTTTAATTGTGAGACTGAACTGTCATCTCTGTCTTGTCATGGAGCACAGTTTAAACTTTTGAAAAAGAGACAAATGTTTGTTTGCAGTGTTTGAATAACGTTCCTGTCTCTCTACAACCTCCTGTGTTTCTGCGCAAATCTGTGACCCAAGCATGACATTCTAAAAATAACCATATAAACATATGGTTTCTACTTCGCGGATTTTCCTACTTCGCGGGTGGCTCTGGAACGCAACCCCCGCGATGGAGGAGGGATTACTGTATTTTCCTTTCTAAGGATATCATCCAAATGATTTGAAGTCTAAAACAGATGAGTAATTCTCAGTGCTTCACTTTTTTCTCTTCACTTTCCTTCCAAGTATTTAATTAAACCAAACAGTGTGTGATAAATACACGCAGGTGTAAATGAAAACAAGCTAAATGGAGAAATGCTGGTCTCTTTTGTCATTTGCATGGTATTGCTAATTAGGAGCAATTAAAAACCAAGAATACAGCTATTTAAGACTAAAATAAGCAATAAGGGTTCAAAATCTTAACGAGCGAGACAACTAAAGTGAAGCTGAAGTGTTACTTGAGCAATAAGGGCTTCTTATTAAGCAATTGGGTTGGAGCAAAAACCTGCAGCCACTGCGGCCCTCCAGGATTGAGTCTGCCCACCCCTGAGTTAGAAGAATGGGGATGCCTATGATATTTGCTTAGTTGTCACATGATTGCGTGCTATGTGCATACGCTTACATTATCAGTCCAGTGGCAGCAGGCAGTTTCTTTGCTAAATAAGTACTCTTCCATATATTGACAGAAAATAAGCAATTGTAAGTGTGCCTTTTTCAGTTGTTGTTGTCTACTTGTCTACAGAACTGACAATTTACAAGTGGATATTAGCATTCAATAATGGCATTTGGCAACGACTTTCTGAGGTGAATCCATTGACCTGGGGGCAAGTACCTCTTCCCTGTTATATAAGCTGCAGTGAGGACAGTCTTTCCGTGACTGAAACAGTGCTGCAGAGGGACAAGAGTAGGGTAGTTGGTGACGTGAAATGAACTGTCGATCTCATTTTAAAATGACTGAATCTCACAACGCTGGTTTGCTGTTTTTTTTTTTTTTTTTAAACCTTCTTAAAACAACATGGGTATGCTATTTTGATAGGTGTGTGTAATCTCAAAATGGAGATCAATATTAGATAACATTTAAGGTTTAAAAAACACAAAGCAAGGGTGTGTAGACATTTTTTTTTCCTATGTCATCAGTCTGTTTTTCCTTGTAAATGAGCAACTCCCAGAGTAACATTAAACAAACCTCATTATTGTAGCTTGGCATTTAGCATCAGTCTCTTTTCATTTAGGGTGTGTTGCATTAGACAGAAAGTGATGTTGATTAGGTAATGTAAACAACAGCAGTAGCACATTTTCATACAATGAATGTTGCTCAAAATGCCTTACGTGCTGTCAAAGAGAAAGATACAAGAAAAGGAAAAATAAGATTAGGTAAGAATATTAATGAATTAGTGACAAAGAATAAATACATACAATCCTATAAAACATAGATATATAATTAGTAGAAGGGTGGCGTCTCTGAAGATGAGTCTGTTAAGGTCAGGTGGCTGGGAGAACAGAAGAAAAAGAAAAAAAATCTGCAGGGATTCCGTGCCTTAAAGACCACCCAATCCCTGCTGGGATGTTAAAATGTAGAAAAACTGATTTAATAATTTAAAATAGAATGGTTTTAATTGTTTCAAAAGTTAGACTTGTATATACTTCCATTCCTATTCAAGGAGAACATTCTAAATGTTTTCTATTAACATAGCATTAAAAAAATTTTAAATCTTAGCTGCATGCTATAAAAATTAGAATTGTGGTAGTAGAAATTAGTACTGTAAACATGTTAATAACACATTTAAGAATAACTACATTTTCACTTAAAAGTTGTAGTGTCTGGTTACAGTCTTTCTGTATAAGCTATTATTGGCAAGTTCATTGTAGTCCTCTACTCTGTGCTCACAGGCATCGTAGCCTTTCTATGTTTGGTATTCGTGATACTCTTTTGGTTAAGATTCATTATGCTGCCAAATTTCTCACTCTCTGTTGTATACTGCTACAAATCTGACCTATATGTATAGTCCACAGAGCTTATAATGTAAATATGGGCTCTAAAATTAGAAATAAAAATAGGTAAAGGTTATTCACAAATTGAAAAAATTGAAAGCAGGTTAGAAGCTGTATAGCTGCCTTCAGTTTCTTGGCATGGTTAACCCTGTAATTGGGTGTGTGGGGGTGTGTGTGTGTGCACGCGTGTGTGTTAGAGAGAGAGAGGGTAATTTCCTGTGGTCTGGGACATTCATACTAATTTCTGAAATGCTATTGAAGAAAATACTTTCAAATCACATGTATTCAGCAGTGTAGCAGGGTGCAACACTAAGGGGCGAATTATACTTCACACTCCGAACATGTGCACGTACACATCATGGCTGCCACGTGTTCCCAGAGTTCTTTTGACATGTTCTGCAAGCATGTCCTCAGAAATTAACGCAACACATGCGTGAGTTGCAGTACCAGCAAAAATATGGGTGACTTGTGTTCAAGTTTTGGTACGTGATCACATCATTGTTTACTTTCAACATGTGATGGTTGGCAGGCAGCTGCAGCAGGATAAATCTGCATGCTTTGATGTTTGATGAATCGTTCGATGCATGTCAGCATTTAAATATGATGATTTGCTTCACCGCAAGTGTCTTCATGGTGCTTTTCTTCATCCATTTCTTGCATAGGCAATACAAGTGTCACACATCCCCCATTGTAATGACGAAATACATTTAAAGGTATCACATACTGGCTCAACATTGTGTCGCTTTTGATATATAGTATGTATGTATGTATAAATATATGTGTGTGTGTGTGTATGTGTATATATATATATATATATATATATATATATATATATATATATATATATATATATATATATATATATATATATATATATATATATATATATATATAATATAATATATGTATATATATATGTATATATGTATATTTAAATTCTTTAAAATCAGACAATGTGATTTTTCTGGATTTTTTTTCTCATTTTGTCTCTCATAGTTGAGGTATACCTATGATGAAAATTACAGGCCTCTCTCATCTTTTTAAGTGGGAGAACTTGCACAATTGCTAGCTGACTAAATACTTTTTTGCCCCATTGTGTGTGTGTGTGTCACAACACAATGAAGCCGGATGTTGTTTTCTCCCCATGATGATTTCTCACACTGACAACTGGTGGAATCCTCCAGATTTACTTAAAGTATGCACTAAAGTATAGACGGTGCACTGCTTGTGTAGCAGCAGCATCCTCAAGCTCATGAGTTGCATAGCATTAAGAATATCCCCAGCCTAACTTTTAAGTTAGCTTTTGGTTGTTGAAACTGAAAATATGGTTGCCATTTTTAACATCCTATGTGTGGAATAATTAAGATGCTGTTATTTTTACTTTTAAACTAATATTGAGTGTAAATATACAACAACACTACTTGTCTGTTTTGTCTTTATTTTATTTGGTCTATGTAATAATGCCTAATGTTTTTGTACTTTCCTACTGCAAGCAAAGTGCCTGTAACATAATAAAGACTACCTAACCTATGCATTTATACACCCACTTAACAATGAAACGGTAACATAAAAAATTTTAAAGGTATATCACCTAAATTACCTAACTTCTTTTTAGCGTGTGTGTTTTTTTAAATTTGGTACTGTGGACCAGCAAATAAAAATAAATTACTTAAATGATCCTAAACTATCAGAGTTGGCTTCATTAAGCTGACACAACAAAAATGAAAATGTTTTTCTGGTTTTGACTGCTTTCTTTCTATCTGTCTATCTGTCTACCTATCTACCTACCTACAAATTGCCCCAGATTACACCAGTCTAAACATTGGGAATCCCTTCACAGCGTTCCAGACAAAAATTCCCCTCAAGAAGCCAAAAAATTATGCATGTGCCAAATAATCAAATATGTAAAATATTTAATCTTTTAGTCTTGTACCTGTATGTGCACCAAATTCTGGGGATACTCCGATGAAGGTTTTTTTTTTTTTTTTTTTTAAACGCCAATTTCATGTTACTTGATTGGCTAATTTAAGGTTGTTTTTTTTTTTTTTATTGTTGGTTTTTTTTTCCTTTTTAAACAAAAATTTTTTACACTAATCTCCTGCATAACCAGGCAGATAGAAGTCTTATGTCCTATATTAAAAGTGTATTCTTACTAAACTGTAGATCACTTGTGTTTAACTGTATTTTTTTTATTAACAAAATAAAATTCTATAGGCTTATTGTTCAGTAACCATTAAATAAAAAATTTCCTTCAAATACATACTATAACTAATGTGTACAAAATATTTATCCATAATACATATGACATTAAATAAAGTAAAACAGTTCTCATAATTACAAGCTGTTATCGTTTAATTTTTTCTGTAATATACTGATCTGAAACAAGGCTTAATAAAAAAACAGTAGTTTTCACCATTTCTCTAGCAACAAAAATATATATACTCACACAGTCAATTAATTGATATTTGAAAATGTAATCTCTGGTTAAATATAAATATACATGCACTTATGCATTTAAATAATTTTAAATCATTAATTGCACTACAGCTTTTTGCTGTTTAATAGGTGTTTTTTTCCTTCAGTGTATCAACTAGACATTTGTAATTCTTGAGGTGTAATTATAAATATGAATTACCATTTTAATTATGTAGTACTTGTTTCTTACCAAAACTTGTGCTGTATGACCCACAACAACAAATAATAAACTTTTTTTTTTTTTTTTTTTTAGATTTGTACTATTTACTAAGTTTATTTTAAAATTTGTCTTGCACTTTTAACACTAGAATTACCAAAGCCTACGAAAAAAGCCTTGTTTATCAGGGAGTGAGAATACCTAGAGCTGTATAGGCTAAAAAATATATCGTCATTTGGAACAGATGTGTTCCATATCCACAAAGATCTATGTAAGTGTAGGATGACAGGAAATGCAAGAAATGTGGAACACATGCCTAAAAGACAAACTTTTTTTTCTTGTTTTAGTATTAACGACAAAATTTTGACATGAAGTGTATAATGTGTGAAGACTAAAGTCCAAATATCAAATAAGCACTTTCATAAAAGGTACAACTATAACAAGTGCACTTTTATTCAAGACTATAACCGAAGTAGTGGGCTGCTCTTATTGTTACTAGTATACAATAAAAACATACATTTGATTTGAGACTGTAACAGCCGGTGTAAATGTGTGGTCTTGTAAAGGTAGTGTTTTTTTAATTCAGATTCGCCCCGATCTGACACTACTGTTTTCAGATGAATACGTGCTATAACAGAGGTGAACTCTGATGAGTACGAGGGTTCTACATCGGAGAAAGAGAACAGAAGCCCTACCTGCAAGTAATGTACACTCAAATATAAGAAGAACGCAGCTGCACCAGGTGTAAAGGCGAAAGATGGCACTGTTTGGATGGAGGATGAGGTCTGGCGTCATCCTACCAGTCACTCTGCCCCACACCTGTCCTTCAGTGAAACCGCACGGCTTACAGAGCTCGCCAACATATCATGCAAAGTCCTGTATGTGATTATGTTTTGTGATGGTCTTTACATAAGAAGCATGTATATGTTACTTGTGTAAAAGCCAGATCGAATGTTATTTACCTTGATTTATTTACTTCTCTTCCTTTAGTGTAAAGTCCCAAGTAGACTGCAGAGCATCGAGTGCTTGATTGACAAGGGCATGCTCACAAATTACACGTGTAATGTCACGAAAAATGCTTGCTGAAACTTCTGTACGCAAGCAATGGTACGAGAAGCAGTTGGACTTCATTTTTGGGCACACACACCGTCCAGATCTAAACACTAACGTGGAGAGTCACTTGCGTACTAGTGGGCTGGGTTTAAGAGTTTTTTCGTAGGTTTTGGTAATTATAGTGTTAACTGGAAAAAGAAAAGATAAAGATGTTGCATATTAAACAAGATCGCTGTCCAAACTCAAGTGGTGTCCATTTTAGATAAGTTCTGAGTTCTTCTCATTTCTTGATGTCTGTCTAGTTACACAGGACGACTTTACAGATTTACACTTTCTTTAAAATCGAGCCTAATATACCAATTGCTTGTCCACTTTTAAAACCAGCTCCCACTTGCTGCCCTTTGTTTACACTGCAGGAAGTTTGCTGCAAAAGGATTTAAAAAAAAAAAAAAAAAAAAAGATGCACACCTGCTCAGTTATTGAAATTCCTTGCATAAAGAAGCACTGCAACTAAATTACTCTAAAGCTTAGAAAAGCAATTTTGAAAATTGTCCTATTTCGATTGGTGGCCAATCGATTGGCACATCCTTACCTAATTCTTTTCCTTCTCATGTGCGCTACATCCTTCCTTTGTGCTTTTATGTCTGTCTTGATGATTTGGGTAGCTTTCAAATTCTGTAATGGTATGAAGAACATTTTATGAGTCTATGTTGCTGATCATCACAGTATCCGTTTCAAAGGGTCAACCAGTGCAATTTGGTCGTCTTTTCTTCATGATTGAATTGAGCCAGCGTTTAACACTGGGCTCAGGAAACTGCTCAAGTAATGGGCCTTCTGTGCTGATTGTAACTAAATCCTCCAAGTTTGAGACATTGAGTGAGTTTTGCACTTTTGATTTTATTCTGTTCTGTACTGAACAGCTGCATTCAGACTGAGGTGCTGAAATAGGCAGAACAAGCATAAAAGCAACAAGATATTGAATATTGAGGAAATCTGTGCAATAAAGCTCTTTTTTCAGTAAGACTTCCCACAAACTGTTTTAAGACCTGTCTGAGAATTATCCTTTAGTCAGAATTTTTGTAGCAATCTCCATTCTGTTTGTACAACTTGACAAGGCCTGGATATTGTCCCGATTCAATTTGATATCGATTTTTATCTTGACTGAATTAGTGTGCACTGATACTGTATATTTGAAGTGGTGGCTGGAATGGACTGGATATTTAAGAAGAAATACTTGATTAGTAACGAAATGTTAACATTAGTATTTGGAACAAAATATCATTGTTCTTTTAAAAAAGAAAAAATTTTCATAGCACTGCACTCATTCAAAATTCACCATAATTTAACTAACATATGTATCGCAACATCATTGTCTACACACGTTATTGGGGGATCCTAGTTGTAATGTAATGGCATCTACTTTACAGCATATCTATATCATCTTGTGAATAATATTATAAAATAATCAAATACTGCTTCTTAAATGTTATTCAATAACCTATTCATGTATTATGAATCACCATGTACACACCCTTCAACTAAACTGTTGTCCAATAGGGAAATAAATTTGGGTAATTTAAAATCTTGAATTAGTCAAAATTAAAGATACAGTAAATTAAAGATACAGTGGGAAGACCTGTGTCTTTCTATAATTCTGCAAGCTACACGTATCTTCAGCTTCTTACGTGTAGCAGTCACATTAAGCAGTCTCCAAAATGTGTCCTCACAGTTCCTCCTTGGACAAAAAGGAAGTGTTTTAAAATGAGGATCTAGTACTGATGTTTGTTCACAACGGTATTGGATGAATGGAACATAAAAGAAAAAGAACTGGCCATTGTAACTGACAACTCCACTAATATGATCTGTGCAGTACAGCTTATGGTGATACTTAATGGCAACTGCTTTGTGCACACGGTCACTTTGGTATCTCGGGCTGCTCTGAAAATTCCAACATTTGCCCGCTTGCTTGGCCAGGAGAGTTGTGTTGTAAACTTTTTCCACTGTAGCTGGCTAGCCAAGTGCTTAAAGAGAAGCAACATTTATTGGACTTGCCAACACATGAACTTGTAATTAATGCAGCCATTCAATGGATCAGCGCTTTGGAAATGGTAGAAAGTTTTTTTTTTTTTTTTTTTTTTTGGGAAAAACAGCCAGCCAGCCAGCCCTCTTTACAGCTCTACATACTGTATAGGCAGAGAGGTTGCTCACAGTTTGACTGGCATGCAGTGTGCTTGGCTGCAACACATTCTCCACAGGTACCCCTTCGTCTCTGTTGTAGAGACATGTGTCTCATCATGCAGGAATCTGCTGCCCTGAATGTTCAGCTGACCCGAGAGACGTGGCAATGCTTTGCTTAAAATCTTCATAAAGCTCAAGTACATTAACTTCACTCATTTGCTTTGGTATGGTATACAGCAGTTCGCAAACCCATTTGTCGTAAGCCATGGTGTAGAATCTCATATCTTTACAGATAAAAACTGCTATAGATTATTTTTTTGGGCATGAGGCAGGTTAAACGGAAACTTGAAGTTACCTGCCGTCTCCAGTGTAGATTGCTTAGGTTCTACTCGTTTAGATGTGCAGTGAGATTACGTTTGTGTGACGTCAAGATAAATGATTTCTCAGATTTGTTGTGTTACAGCAATGCTTAACTTCTGAGCTGCACAGCTTACATATGGTTTTGCTTTTATCCGGTTGTTCTTTACTGATGCACCGTTTGAATCAGTAGAAAGCCACATATCTAAGTGCTGAAGGCGCCAATTTCAGTTGAGGAGGACACACCATTTTATGCAATCCTACACAAGGTAGTAAAGTGCCTTTTCCATAGAAAGCCTTAGCAAGCGCATTAGTGACAGCTGCTGGATTGGACGCCAAAAACGAAGATGAGCAAAAATCTACCTGTAGTAATTGAGCAGGATAGAGATTCACAAGATTGATCTTGAGACTTTAAGAATCTATATCAAATCGTATAAACGAAAAATGATGATTAATCGGAAGATCATTATTTTTTTACCCAGACCTAGCCTTGACATCACATGCATTCTTCAAGACTTCTTTATCGGTTAAAGAGTCTGTCTCACTTTCTCCAAAAGCGGATAAATCATCAAATGATCTCAGACCCATGTGAGCTTCCTTGTTGTGTATTACCCCTCATATTTTCAAACTGGCTTGCTTTCCAGTTCCTGGACTATAATTTCCAGTCTTCTCAATATGCAATTGAAGGTTATCTCTAAAGTTGATGAGACTTGCGCCACTGAGGTGGATATTCTGAAAGGTAATGCCTGTATTGGTACTATTCTGTGAATATAATATAATAATATATTATATAATATAATACTACTGTGAATTTCCCATTGGGATTAATAAAGTATCTATCTATCTGAAAATGATAGATAGATAGTCTGTCTGACATCTATGTGTTATCCTGGGACACCACATTTTTATGCTCAGCAAGTGCCCAGTGTGCTACAGAAAGTCCTGCAACTTTCCATTCCTTAATGATCTGTCACATATTCCCTTGATTATGAGTACATAACTATCAATAGCTGCTGCAGTTTGAGGTAAAATCAATGAAGGTAGGGGGGAGGGAACACATTTCTACAGTTTTGTTCCAGCCATGGAAATGAGTGCCACAAAAGTGGATGTACACATGAAAGTGATAAAGAAGACTTTCTACAACCTTTTAAAATACATTTTGTATGATTTTTAGCTGCCCTGGGTTCCTAGATTTTTTTTAAATAGATGTAGCTTAAATTTATCTGTCCAGTGTTCATTTTATAAACAGAAGAGCATCTCAATAACAAATGCTCAGCTGTGGAAAATGAGTGTCACCCTAAAGTGGATGGGATGAGTGTCTTCTCTGGTGGAAGGGATGGAGGGTCGGAATAGATTTGAACCTACAATAGAAAACTGCCTGATAGGCTTATTAAAGACACTATTTAGTATTTTAACTACACAGTTTTCAGTTTAATCTGCCATGATTGACTATGCATGTAATATACAGGAAAAAGTTTTATTGTTTTTTTTTTTAAGATTTGTTCTTCATTGTTCCTTTTAAATTGCTTTGTTTCTTTCCTTAAATGGCACCCAAACAGAAATCAAATGTGTGATGAGTGAGCCAACTAAAACCAACTAAGTCAGGGCCTCAAACTCAAAAACCAATTTCACTCCAGCCAGTTGTTTAATTAGGCACTGAGTCCTGTCGTTAATTAAACCCGTTCTTTAATTCTATGGCTTGCTGCTGCTGTCATTGTGCAATAGCGTACATTTCCGAAATTGTTGATTTTCTCTTTTCTAAGAGCACTGTTAAAATGTTTTGGAGAACTGAGCAGGTCAACATTCCTGAGGCCTTCATCTTTATTTTCAGATACTGTATGATGGACATGGTTTGCTGGACATGTTTTGGCTCATTTTGTATCATTATTGTTTGGCAGGTAATTAAGAAAAAACAATTAAGGGGTCTGAGACTTCAAGAGCAAGTAAATTTAAAAATTCAAAAGAACTTAATTAGCAGCAAAAACAGGTCACTTATTAAGAAAAGAGTTAGAATGAAAACCTGCAGCCACATGCAGCTCCTTTTCTGTTAGCGTTAGCGTCTCACCTGCTTCTCCCATGCGGGCCCTGCAACAGGCAAGACGCTCTTAATGCAGCTGACCTTCTGCCTACTTCTACTGTTACTGTCAGTCGCCTTTCCGATCCTTGGCTCCGGTCGGCTCCCCCTGACAGTGACCTGGGAATTCCTCCAACGGCCAAGGCTCTCACGTGGAGGACACCACATCCCAAGTCCTGACTCCCGCTGCCATCCGCAGAGAATCTTCTGCCTTCCAGTCACTCCCGTCCTTCATGCAAAACTCTGCGGAAGCGACAACCACTACTACGCCCTGGGTGTCGGCCTAACCCCAGGCTGTCTGCTCAGCATGCCGCGACCCTGCTTTCGCTTGCTTGCTCGCTCACTCACTTGCATCGGCAGACGCTCTCTCTCTTTTGCTTGCTGCTTTCTTTCACCACCTCCCGTTCTCTTTCCTTTCCTTTCTTTTTTTTTTTTCCCCCTCCCCTCTTTAACCGGCTTGCGCTTCCCTTTATACAGAGGGACATAGCAGCTGCAGCACATTAGCCACAGGAACAATCACGAATGTGGGCAGTCCCTCACCTGTGCACTTAGGTGAGAAACGCCCACACCGCAGATCTCCCTGTGGCTCGCTACAGCCACCACGCCCCTCCTAAGCCGCGAGCGCGGTGATTATTTATTTTAAACAAACTGGCCTTTGCTGGAAGGGCTGTGGACCCATAACACCACAGCCATGTGTGTCCACACTACCCATAAGCCACTGGAAATGTGTTGTGTAGCATCAGGTTCCCGTACGATTTTTAAATTGCCTTTACGTTTTCATTTACCCTTGCATTTAGTGATGCGGAGTATGTCATCCACCCATTTCCAAACTTTTAAAGTGTATTTTTTATTCTCTGAACATTCTTAGTTCATTTTTTTTATATATTTATTTTTTATGTATATTTGTCTTACACTGTAAATCTGGTATAGTATCTTAAATCACTTACTTCATAAGCAGTATGCAATTTACATTTAAAAATGTTTTGCCTCTGTATTGCTAATGCCTTGTGCTACAAGTATTACATTCTGTCTTCCCATGTGCTGTTCTCCTTGTTGAATGCATGCAAGCAACTTTGCTTCTAAAATTTATTTAGGAAAATATGTAATGCCATTGTCTATATCATGAGGTCCAGTCATTGAAGTAGCCCATCTAGCAATCAACCCACACAAACAAAGCAACTGGCTTAACAAGGCTAAAAATTTAATGAGACACTAGGTCACTCCATTTCAAATTATCATCTAAGATGAATGATTGGATTAAAACTAAGCTGATACTTTTATTTATAGGATTTTGCTACTGTATTTCTTGCAGTGTGTTGATGAATCTTTATTTATTTTTTTTCTTTGTCGTGTGTAATTTAGCCCCATAAAGGAACACTCTAGTCTATAATCTGTGCATCATCCTTTGACCCTAAACAGGGCACATGACTTAATTTCCAAAATAAATTTACTCCTACAGGTGATGTGGAGTTAAGAGTACTTAATGACACACCGTTCCAAAACTAGTGGTCTTCTGCAGATATGCACAGTCAGGCTAAAGACACATGGGGGGAAAACATGCAAACTCCAAACAGACCCTGACCATGCTAGCAATCAAACTTGAGCTCATGGCACTGCATGACAGGAAATCTCTGTGAAGTAAATACATAAGCATACATGCACAAATTAGTTTCCTTGTCTAAGATAACATTATGGCTGTTAGACTTTTAAGACTATGCTGGCAGCTGGGCATATTTGTGTGTACTTTATGCACAATGAAAACAAAACGTGTAAAAATCAAAATGACAAAAATTAGGTTTTATTTTCTCATTGTGTTATTAGTTCTAGTGTTCTATTTCTATCTTAGTTTTAGTTGGTGATTATCTTTCATTAATGACACGTGTTTATCAAGAACATCTAGGCTCTCCTCATCTGCCCTGTAATGAATTGCACATAGGCCTCAAAGTGATGTACTCTGAAAGCATTTGTTTCTGTCTGTTCACCTTATTTTATGCATTTTTTTTAATAATTCAGGAGCATTTATGTTACTTCCAAAATCCTATAACAAGGATCGGTCCATATATCTTTTATTCAAATAAAAAGAGCTAATTATTACTAGCAAAATACTGTATATTAGCATTTAATGAATTGTATTAAGATCATGAAGTGAACAAATCTCAGAAGAACACTAATTTTACTTGTATGTAATGAAGTTTGTTGACAGTGTATTTTATTGTATCTTGTATTTCTTGTCAAATTTGTACTTCCAAACGTCTTTGCTTTTCTTCCATTTTAGCTTTAGCTGCATTTATTTAGCTACTTACAGAAAACATGTTGCGACCACAGGTTATGTGGGATTTTTCAGCCCTTCACATTCATCTTTCAGCTGGATTCTAAAGGTTAACTTTTATTACAAGATGGGATATTAGCACAGAGGTAAAGGAGACATAACATACCTGTTATGTGCACAACCAGGTCCCATAGCCTTGCACAGTGTGGTCCTTATGTTGTTTTTAACTTCCTTTACCTGCATAAAGGAAAACTAGAAAATGCAGTTGGCATGCTCAAAAGCTTTTCTTTTAATCCTAAAACCAGCTAGTGATTGAAGAGTTGTACACCAGTCTGCTGATTACATGTAATGAGGGGAAAAAAATGGTCAGTTTCTATTAACTCTCAAAAAACCAGAGCATAAGTTTTGTGATTGCCAAAGATCAACTATTAGTTTCCTCATATGGCAACCATTATAATTCAGACCTGTATAGATACTGGTCTTGACAGTAATGTACTCTTGTTTACTAGCTCTTTTTTGAAATTACTGTAACCCTATGGCAACCAGAAAGTTGACACAAAAGCAAAGGCAATAAGTAGAAACGTTAAAATTTTTGAAATTTTATTAAAAAACAAAATTACATGGGTTTGCAAATCCCCATCTTCCTAGTGGTAGATAATATACAGGCTGGTTAGCAAATGATATGCATCTAATTTACCACTGACACAAAATTATTTTTGGCCCCCAGCACACTCTAGGTAGAACACACAACTTAAAAGTTAAACAACTTTAGATCGTACATACATTTTTTTTTTTTTTGCGGTTGGAGGGTGGGACGTATCATGTAACTGTACTTGTAGAATGCTGTTTAATGTAGAAGAGTGCTATATACTGTACATAGACAATATTTAATTTGTCCCACGGGGAGATGCATCTTTTACAAAAGCTCAAGAAAAATACTATTATACAGCAATCACCCTGGAACTACAAAAAAAGAAGAATCTTTGACCTTGATAATGAGGGAATGGTTGCAGTGAGGCATTACACAGACATATTGTCATAGGTATGAAGGACCACCATAAGCAGTTCTTGACAAATTTTATCTTGAATAGTTTTTTGGATAAAAATACTCTGTAAAAATGCGTCAGAGAGGATGTGTAGCACTGTTCATGAAATATATGTTGATTGTTGGCTTGCTTACCTTTTGAGATGTGTGCATCTTAGATTCATGTTAATTTAAAAGACTGCAGTGTAACTGTTCAGTGACACCTACCAGTGCATGTAGCAGAAATCCAAATACACCTAAGATATAGTTTGAGTTCTTAGCAAATATTCTAGATTATCAGAAAGTGAACACTTCAATTGTTTGACAGATTTTAATTGAAGTTTTTTGTAAATCAAATTTATATTTATTACACGCTATTCGTCTTGGCATGCTGTACCCACTAGTTCTCAAAATATGGTCCTCAAGGTAGCAGTCAACAAATCTAAATAAAGCTGTGTTTTAAATTGGTACGAAAATCCATTATGTATGTAAACGTTTATTTTTGTATGACCATCATGATGCTTTGATGTTTTGGTAATGTGTCTCATCTTTGACTTTGTTTAAAATGCTTTTGGTCCCTGACACTTTAAAAACAACCAATTTACACTCTTAAAGATACTATGTTAATTTATATGCAAAATTATATGATCAGACTACAAAGATGAGTATAAACACTGCAATATAATATAATAATCTTAACCCCACTTCATTCCATTCATGGTTTAAGGGTGCCAAAATGTATCCTTACACGATCAGATGCAAGGTAGGAAGCTGGGTGCCAATCCATTGAGGAACCATTCATGCACATTCCCACAGTCGCACTCTCACATACACAATTTAGAATCTCCAATTACCCAAACTTAAATGTCTTTGGTGACAAGGGAGAATACAGGACAAACGTACAAACTCCACATTAATGGCAACTTGACATTAGTTTGATTACAGAATGTTTAATTCATTGTCCTGCAGTACAGTGCAACCTAAAAGAAAAAAATAGCAAAAATAGGGCTTCATTTGCAGCATAAGATTGTGGGAATCACTCTTTTGATAAAAATCCTACAAGTTTTACTTGATAGAGTAGAAAAATCCCATACTGTTTCAAGGCAAGCAATTGCTTTTGTCAATGCCAATTTGAATTCCATTAAAGAATTTGTACATACTTTGAAAGTGTGATGATATAACTTATCAGCTGTGAATTAATCCTTTTTACTTGTGGTACCCTGCCTTTTAATGAGGGAATTAGAAAGTGTAGTTAGAATAAATTGGCCTTAACCATCTGAGTATAATATATGTAGCAACAGATGTCCATCAATCTGTCCTTTTATTTTCTAACCAGCTTATTCAGTTCACTGTCATAGTGAGATTAAACAAATGTTTTTCAATGGCTGTCTTCAGGGCTTGATACTAGCATGCCTATTCATTTGCTTTTTTGAGGAAAAAACAACTGGTCTAGTTTATCACCTGTTGCATAATGAAAGCTAGAATCTAATATTATGGCGGATATTGGCTATTAAATTTTTTTCTGTTAGTGTAATACTAAAGTACATGCAGTAAAAACCGTTTTTGCTTTATTTGATTGCAGACGCGATGGCAAGCCCAATTAAAGATAATTATAGAATGAAGAGTTATAAGAATAAAGCTCTGAATCCTCAAGAGATGCGCAGGCGAAGAGAAGAGGAAGGTATTCAGCTTCGAAAACAAAAGAGAGAAGAACAAGTAAGTGTATGCCAATTGTTTTTATTATAAGCATATATATGTATAAAAAAGGCACCTGACAATGTCAAATTGAAGCAGCCGTTTTGTTAACACTCAGATGATTAAGTGGTAAGGATTTATACTTCATTCAGTAAAACTTATAAATTTGGTTTTCTTTCAGTCGTTTATGGTACTTGAATGTGTCATCCACTGGATAATTACAGTAACTTTATTTACACACTCTTGCTTTTGTAAATTTGGAGTCGCCAGTTACTCCAATAAATCATTTTTTGAGGTATCAAAGACAAACCCTCACGGACACTTGAACGTTTAAGTTTGTCATGGACAGTGATTGGACACAGTATTTGAGCCCAAAGCATTGTATCAATGAAGCAGCAGAATTCGTCTTGTTCCCTGTCTGCCTCTGGTTTTGTTCTTCCTTTCCACCTACATGGTTTATTATAGGAGTTATTCCTGTCTTCAAGAAAGATGTACTGTCAGTTAGGACTGTGCAGTGTCTTAAAAGTTCACATCATCATTCCAAAGCATTGATTTATGATACCATCGTTTGGCATGTGTTTTAGCTTTGTGTGCGGTATCTTTATTTTGCAGACTGTTGCAACCCTGACCACGTAGTGATATTTGGTAGTTATTTAGATGATTCAAAGATGATTTGCATATATAAAATTGATATAAATTATGGATTCCCAATTGGCATGAAATTCTAAAATTAGATCTGCCTTATCATTAAGTTAAATTTTAATAAATTTCCACCAGCAGGAAACCAGAAGTTTTTTGTGTGTGTGTGTGTTTTTTAATATAAAGGAAATTAGAAGATACTAATTACTTTTACTCACTCTAACACGGTGTCCTCAGTTAGTTAGATAGATAGATAGATAGATAGATACTTTATTAATCCCCAAGGGGAAATTCACATACTCCAGCAGCAGCATACTGATAAAAACAATATTAAAGAGCAATAAAAAAACAGTTTAAAAAAAAAAAAAGAAAAAAAAAAAGTTCTCTATATACCATTTTTCTGAACAAAAACAGCGCATTCGGCATGTGTTATAGAAAAAAATTATACTTCATGTTCATGAAGGCTTGGCTATAGTGCATATTTTGTTTTTTCTTATTTGTGAAAATGACATGTTGCATAAAGCTAATGATTGGTTTTATGAGCTTCCAATGTATAATGTGCATACAGACAGGCAATGGCACTGGCATTTAAAAAGAAAATTGAGGTGCTACTTTATGTAGTGTAATTAGTTGATTTCATATTTACCTTGTTTACATAGTACAGTTACATTACTATTATAGCGACTCTCCACGTGGATAGAGGAGAAAGCAGGATAAGGTCAATTGTGCAAATAATTAAAATAAATAAATAAATAAAAATTGAAAGGTTACAATAAAGAAAAAAGGACTAGTGACTTTAAGCAATGTTACAGTAAGACATGAAAGAAGTTTTAACTATTTATATCCCTGATTACCACTTCTCCATTGTTATGGCCATGGAGAATGCCATGGTTTCTGCTCTGGTGTTTTATTTGGACCTACAGAATGTCGTCTCACTATTGTATTGTTAGTTGGCCCTTTCAACTCCTGCAGCCAGCTCCGGATCCTGTTTTTAACATTAGAAAACCACACATGGCCCTCTCCTGTGAAGATGACTGGTTGCAGCTCAGCCCTGAGTTTCTTTCATCTGTTTTAATTTGCTGAAGTCTGCTGGATGCTGACCATCATACTGGCTAGTCCCAAAAACAAGTGCTGAGTCAGCCTCTTAAGGGGTCCCCTTGAAACTGCGGGCACCAGCCCACTTTGAGCATTCTTGCCTCTATGAGCACCACAGTTGTTCTTTACCATTCAAACTTTGCTTCCCATTACTACAGCACACTCCCGTTAAACAAAGTAAGCATGCGCCTCCTGCTGCGAACATGAGTGTGTGACAGATTTCTTGTGAGGTGTGCAAGATTTTAAAAAAAAAAAAAAAAGTGATGGCTACAGTTTGGCACTTTGAGAAAATTTCTGCAGGGGTTTGGAGTGAATTGACAATGTTATTGTGCCCAGCAAAGTTATCATTGATAATTGGCTCAGCCCTGCTTTCAATTTTGATAAAGCCAAATATAAGAACAGCCAGTGCTGTCTTATACTATTGATGTATGGCATCATACTGAGGAACTCTTTTCCCCTGCTGTGAAATGACGTATCTGTACTCCCATCTTCTGCAATCGTATCTTCCTGACTCCTGGCAAGATGTACAGTTTTCTCATCTGACCGCACTAGGGTATTAGTCTTCTTGGTGATCTGTTTGATATTTCTGGCTTAATGACATTTGCCTCGCTGTAGTCTTGGTCCCCTTTTCCAAGCTTGCCTTGTGACGGTGCAGGTTGGCTCCATGCTGCTGTTTGCCTTTCATAGCCTCTTGAACCTGCACCTGTTGATACTCATAATCGAGATGAGAGGGTTGGATGAGGACATACACATTCAGCAAGGGTAGGTGTAAAAAGTAAATACAGTGCTTTTATTATTACAATAAAGTGTCCCAACAGTGCATTGCTCCAAATATTCAATAAATAAATAAATAATCCTTTAAAAGTGAACTGTGCAAGTTAAAATCCAGAATAAATAAATCCATAAAATCAAGGTTAAAACATGGCAGGAATCTTCTCTAAACAATTTCAGTCCCCGGTACTTCCCTTTAAAACTGATGTCATCCTGGTTTACCCTGATTGGGTCTTGCAGCACAGAGAGATGATGCCTATTGGGTACAGCCAACCACCTTCTACTGGCCTGGGTTCCTGCGGTCCATGGATTGGAATCCTCTGTTTGCCTCGCTCCATCTCCCTTTGCCTCTCCCTGCTCTTTGATCGCTCAGCTGGTGTGGCCACCTTCAGCCTCCGCATCAGCCACACACTTACCCAAGGGGTTCTCCTCCCGGCTGCCTGCATTTTTTCTTTATCACTCTCACTGGCTCTCTCACATTCCCACCTTCCTTTTCTCCCTTCTTTAACCTCCGTATTATGTCTCCGTGGCACAGCGCCTCTGTCATGAACCATGGAAAGCCAATGGAGCAATCAAAACAGACTACACCATCACGTGCTGGTGCGGTCCATCTCTGATTACTCCACCAACCTCCTGTAGCTGCGCGAGCACCCACACACCCACGGATGTCTAGTCGGGTATCTATCTATCTACCTACCTATCTACCTACCTACCTACCTACCTACCTACCTCCCTCTCTCTCTCTCTTGCTGCTTAGCGGACCCACTATTCCACATGTTCCCCTATTCCAAGTTTGTTTTTCCTATATTTGCAGGTGTGGGATATGGCATCTCTATCTGACCTTTCCCTTGTTTTTCTTTTTTTTGCTCATAAAAGTATCTCTAAATCAACCTACATACCTCTTTCTTTAATCTCATAATAGTCTTGTGATCTTGTTCTAGTCCTTCTCCTCTCTGAGGAAATTTTTTGCCATATTCTCTTCCAGAAACCCTAACTGATCATTCACCCAACTTAAAAATAATTCCAAGACCTTCCCTTCTTTTATGTCTCTCTCAGTCCACTCTGTTCTTTGTTCCCTTGGCTTACCTGTCACCTTCCTTTACATTTTTTTGCTGCTGTCCTCCTGTTGCATAAGTCAGACAATAAATATTTTTGTTCCCCTCACTAACTTTTTAAAAACATTTTTTAAATGTAATTAATTTTGTAACAGTCCACATCTCAAATTAATGCAAGAAAGTAGCCCAATTCTTATTCTTCCACTTCAATTTTGTACTTTAGTGATTTTCACTGTACAGCTAAGCTATCTTTGGGTGTTGGAGAGAGAAGTACTGTTGGAGGTGTATAGTGGTGTGTGGTTTGCTGTTGTCCTAACCGATAACACTGCACAACAACGTTTTTGCTTCTTGAACACTGTTGGGTGTTCCTTATAGATTTTTGGGTGCTGAACACGAATATCGCATTAAAATTTACCCATCACGTACCGTTTCAGTTTTGTCATGATTTTTTCTTATATTTTTATCCAAACATTTTTGCTCCCGTAGGTGACTTATCAACAATGGTTTGTGTAGCCTGGGCATGTCCAGGCATGGAATCAGGCCAGGTTGGAAGCTGTTCTGTGGAAGTTGACATCCTGGGCATGCCTGGGCAGGTCTGAACGAGCTTGACGCTGTCTCAGCATGCTATAAAGGTGGCTTGCATACACGATCCTGCTCATTTGGTTAATACAGATAGTCAGTGTGTATGTATAGTATCAGTATAATAAAGTATAGAATCTGTAGCAATATAACAGTAAGAAAGGTTGATGCTAGAGACATTTTGGTGTCGGGCAATATGTCTTGTCAATGTCGTAACAGCCGCAATACATTCTGCTATATCTGTGGAGAATATACACTTGCGCCTCAGAGGCATTGGATGACTGCTCTTGTGAAGAAAGCTCATCATCTGTATTTCGGCTCCAAAATTGGTGATCAAGACAAGGAATGGGCGCCTCACATTTTCTGTGCGACATGTGCTGTCAGTCTGAGAGCCTGGCTCAGAGGCACTCAAAAGACAATGCCGTTTGCTGTTCCGATGATATGGCGAGAACTGTTTTATTAATGTGTCTGGTTTCTCTGCCAAAAACAAGAAGCCAAATGAATATCCTAATCTGCCTTCAGCAGTGAGACCTGTACCACATGACTACAGTCTTCCAATTCCGAAATCACCAGAGGATTGGACCTTAGACGAACCAGATGAAGAAACTGCAGGGTACTGACAGTGACATTGACCCGGATTTTGAACCGTGCTCATCAGGTGATCCACATCTGATAACAGTCCGAATTGAACAATTTGGTCAGAGATTTGGGTCTGTCAAAAGCAAAAGCTGAGCTGCTGGGTTTGAGACTGCAGGAATGGTGTTTGCTGTCACCAGGTACAGAAATTTCTGTGTTTCGAGGCCGACATCTTGATATAACCAAATGTTTTGCACAAGTCGACAGTCTCTGTTGTGACATTAAAGGATTGTTCTTGGCCTTGGGTTGTGATCACAACCTGGAAAAGTGGTGTCTCTTCATTGATTCGTCGATGTTAAGCCTGAAAGCTGTTCTGCTACACAGTGGCAACGTTTATCCTTCAGTACATGTTAGCTATGCAGCACACATGAAAAAAACATACGAGAATATGGAACTGTTGCTGAAGCACGTCCAGTATAGCAGGTACAACTGGAATATCTGTGGAGATCTTAAAGTCGTTGCTCTGTTAGTAGGACTGCAGCTCGGCTATACAAAATACTGTTGTTTCATCTGTGAATGGGACAGCCGTGCCAAAGAGTTGCACTATTCTCGACAGAACTGGCCACCCCGTAAAAAGTTAGTTCCAGGACAGAAAAATGTGGCACATGAATCGCTTGTCGACCCGGCAAAGATATTTTTCCCTACTCTTCACATAAAACTGGGACTCATGAAGAATTATGTAAAAGCACTGATCAAGGAAGGCGAAGGTTTTCGTTAAGATGTTCCCAAGAATTATTGACGCCAAGATCAAAGAGGGGATTTTTGTTGGCCCCTAGATCAGACATGTTATGAATGACAAGCAGTTTGATGATCTGTTAGTTGGGCCGGAAAAAATTGCCTGGAAAGCCTTCAAAGACATTGTTGACAATTTTCTGGGCATTTACAGAGCCCTGAACTATATTCAGCTGGTAGACAATCTTCTCAAAGCATACAAGACAATGATGTGCAACATGTCACTCAAGATTCATTTCCTTCACTCACACTTGGACTTCTTCCCTGCAAATCTCAGTGCTGTCAGTGACGAACACAGTGAAAGGTTTCACCAGGACATTGCTACGATGGAGAAATGATACCAGGGCAACTGGAATCCATCAATGCTTGCTGACTACTGTTGGACACTGCAACGTGATGCACCAGATATTGAATACAAAAGTAAATCGGGAGTAAAACATTTAATTCTGTTGAATTTAATAGCTTATGCAAAACATAAACGTGACTAAATACGTTATTATCAGTAAGCATATATAAAAGTCTATTTCTCAGAGTTCCTACAGTGAGTGATGCAGTAAAACCAAAACTATATTTGTGCATACCCAGTAGGTACCTGTCACAATCGGCAAAAACTTTTCAGGAAGCAACAGTTTTGTCATAAATTGTTGTGCAGTGTAATTTATTGCACATAAGAAGAGAGGTCTTTTCACTCAAAATCACGTCACTCCTTATAAAAATATATTCCATATAGTGTCCACAGTACTAATTGAAATCAGTATATGGTACATAACATACACATAGTCTAAATTTAGTTCTGAGTAAGTCACTGTGAGGTAATCCTTATGTTTGCATTGGGGAAAATCTTTTGTTTAAAATTTGTGTTAATCACTGATGAAGATTCCATATTAATAATGGAGAGGGGAACATCCTGTGATGCTTCACATTTCCCTAGGTTTCATTTTAATGGCTTTATCCTTTTTTGGCTCATTGAGATTCATTGCAACAGGGTATGATGAGTGAATGCAGCCAAAATGTATTACTTATCTGCTAGACCACTTTTCGGCCCAATTTCTATTATTTAAAACCATCATGTATTGTTTGGTTTCATTACATTACTTTCTCAGCTTTCCTGCTAAACACTACATAGAGCCAATTCTACAATTACAGCACATGATTTGTTCTAGCATGCTACTCTTTATGATTTTCATTCTCTTTTATCTTTAGGCCTTTCTCTGTCAATATTGATGCTTACAGTGGATCCTTCAAGACTTTCCACTAGGGCTGGACGATATATTGAATTAATCCGATTAATTAGAGTTTTTGTTTAAAATCAAGTTGAAAAATGCTTAAATTGAAAAATCTGGCCTAATCTAATGATTCCTCTGTCACAAGTCCTTCTACACAAGTCTGCACCTGTAATTCTCTTAGTTACCACAACTGGATGTTAGCATTGATTCCCAGAGACCTCCAGGTCTGCACATGTACAGAAACCTACGTGTCAGACTAACGCTGATGTAGAGAAATGGCTGCAACTAATGAGCCCACATATATGGCTGAAGAATTCGCAAGAATACCAAAACAAGGGAATGTTACTTCAAACATATAAACATGGTTTGGTTTTGCGAGGTCAGACGTGGAACAGACCACTGTGCAGTGCAAGGTTTGTGGGAAAAAAACAAAAAAAGCCGTTTAAATCAAAAAGTAGCAGCACTACAAACCTGTTCCAGCATCTGAAACAAAGGCATTCAGCAGAAAGGGAGCAATGTGTGTTCCCACCGAAATTCTGATGCAAGCTGTAATCGTATTCCCAGAACTAATGTTGGAACACAGCCAACTTTAGCTGCCTCGTTTTTCCAGTGTCACACTGTATGACAAAACAGGGCAGAGGTGGAAGGACATTACAGATACAGTGGCATTTTATATCGATGAAGACAGTGTGCCCGTTTATAGAAAAGCCTGGGTTTGTTAGAATGCTAAAAGTAGTAGACCACAAGTATAGAATACCGAGCCGCAAATATTTTACAGAGGTGGCATTGCCCTGTTTCTACAATGAAACACTGGGGAAAATCGGCGTGCAGTTGGAAAAAGCATCATTTTACTCCGCAACAACGGGTCTGTGGACGATCAAAACCATGCAGCCTTACATGAGCCTGACAGTTCATTTTATTGACGAGGACTGGGCACTGAAAAGCATCGGCCTCCAGACTTCCTACTTATCTGATGACCATACGCGGAAAACTCTCCTTCAGTGCTTTGGACGCAGGCTACACAACGCCATAGGTAAGTGGGTTGTATAGCCTACTTGGCCTATTGCCAATCTCAATAAACACTATAACCGCCGGTGTTCAGAACACCAGCAGTACGTATCATACCTTTCGTTTTTGTTAATGGTCGATCGCATTAGCATATTATTCACTCACCCAACAAGAAAACAATGAGACCGTTCGTAATCTTCACAGCAGCAGAGTTGCTCTCACCCCAAAAACGCCATAAAACACATGATTTAACATAAATGCCAAAAGAACTGATCACTTCAATCACCATTACAGTTAGGTATGGGCAATCATATTTCGAAAAGATACATAAAACATGTCATGTAATGTTTTTCTCGTGTGTGTTTTTATATTTCTTGGAATGACAAGCCGCTTCAGTTGAAACAGTGCATTTTTCAGTCATGTCAACTCTGTGTTTTATTTGACAACTTTGGTCAGCTGTCTAGATTGAGAAGTCTGCACACACATTTGCATGTATGTAACAATTTTATTACCTTGAAAATAGTCTTTAGGGTTTGCAAAATGTAGCTAATAATAGGTTTATTGATAATAAACCTAATATATTATTAATTATATTGATTTGCTGTAAGGTTTCGTGCATTAGCGTGAGTCTGAAAGCCAGAGTGTCATGCCAGATGCGTGAGAGCTGGCAACCCTGAAAACGTATTTTTTTTTTTGTTTGTTTGTTTGTTTTGTTTCACTTGAGTTGATTTGCATAAAAAAAAATTACATTGTACAGTTGTTAAAAAGCATAAACTTTGAACATGAAATCATCAATAATCTACGTCCATTTATGCAACATTTTATAAAATACATACTGCGTTTTGAAAACTTTTCAGCTGTATGATTTCCGGACAGAGCAGAGATGTTAAGGACATCATGGTTTTTGGTTGAGGGTGTTAGATTCGCTGCTGTTATTAATTAACACTAACTGCACATTAGCGCAAACTAAAGGGCTGAAGAAATTTGAAACTGTAAATAAATCTGAGACAAAAAACAACAGGTAATTCATTGTATAGCTGTTTCACATATTGTATACCATTATTTTGTTTGGATCAAACACAGCCTCAGACATATGTTAGCCATTTGGTGCTGTCCTTGTTAAAATGTTTAACATTGTGTAGCAGTGCAACAATAGCACAATGTTGGGGGAGGGGGAGAGCACACTGAAGACTTTTTTATTTTTATTTTATGTAAATGAATTTCAGTTTGTTAAATTAATTTTTCTGCATTTTGTTCTATTTTGTATTTAATATTTATGTTTAATTTTTATAACACCTCTGAAGTGTAGCTTTTTTATTGTTTTATATAGTTTCAAAATAAAGGAAACTCATTTTAAGTTATGTTTTTTGCATAAAATTGAAAATCATCCATAACACTGAAAAAATTGAGATTTTATTTTTTGCCCGTATCGCCCAGCCCTACTTTCCACCACTGAAATTACTGATGTTTTCAAGTAATGTATTATGTTCGTCCAATTTTTATTTCTGTAATGCTTTTCTGCAAAATCTGTCATTTTGATGGTGCAGTTTTTTAAAATACTCTTATTTCTTGCACACTATAATGCTTTCTATCTGGCATTCTTTAACATCATTTTTTAAGTGTAATGGATTTTGCGTTGCGTTCCCTTCTTGCCCTTTGCTAGTTTCCTCTTATACATTTTTAAATTTTAAAGTTAATACCTCTTGCAGTGACATTGTATTTTGTTTTGTTCATTTTTCTTTTTTTTTTCTTTTGCTAACTGTTGTCACAAAGTTAAATTATTCACTTGAGTAATGATTATCCTGTATACTGTTCATCCTCTATTATTGTGCTCAACTTCATTAAAATACTGCAGGTTACTTGAGTAATTTCTGTAAAGAAAGAGTTACAAATATTTAATTTGAAATTTAATTATCAAATGTCTCAGAAAACATCCACATTTTTTGAAGAGGTGGTCTTGATTGAGGTATTAATTTTTAATTAAGTCAAATGCTCAAAATTTTTAAAACTGCCTTACAGCCACATGTTAATGATACTAGCACTTGTCATAGAAGTAATGTGTTAGACATTAAATCTTGGCACTGCACAATAAAGCTAGACTGTGTATGGAATATTTGCAGAAACCAACTGTTTTTAATGTGAATTTGAGTCAAAACACTTCTTGAGTTAAATGTTCAGACTTCTTTGGGGAGAAAAAAAAAATCACTATTTAAACTTGAATTAGACAAAGTAATATATTGATTCCTGTAGTGCTGTTATGGCATGTCAACGTAGTCTATTGGTTATTTAAATTTTTGGGTTGGTGTGGCATACATTGACACATCTCGTTTTTACCATCTTTCAAGAGATCAACGTGGCAGGTCCTTTGTGTAAAAGTCTGTGGAATTCTAAAGTATGGGAGTACTTTAGGATAAAGCGAAATAGTACTGTGTGCTATACACACTTTAAATGTGAAATAGTATATCATATCAGCACAACAGGTATGCAGGAGCATCTATAAAGATTCGCCCAAGACAGTGTCATAAGTACTAATTAATTTTGTTAGTTCTGATTAGTACATCACTGCATTCTAGTTATTTATTTTCCTGAGAGCTTTCGGAGGAAGCTTATAGTTAGTTAAAATAAAAAAGATACGATTTAAATGTAATGCAAGGTGTGATAGAAATAGCATATAATGAGCAGAATAACGTATTGATAGCTAGTGATTATTGTGAGGTTTATGGCATATTTCTTTACTCACTTTGTTAGTTTTTTATTTTTTATTTTTATTTTTTGCTCGTCTTTGTTATGTAATCTGAAGTATTACTTGAATTGATAAACAGATTATATTTTTGTGTGTTAATGAAATCTGATTCAAAGAAACTCCAATTATTTTATCTTAAATTTTTGAACTTGCGTTTGTTGTTTTACCTAAAAAAGATAGTTAATGTACTTTAACTGTGTTCATTTTTTTTTTTTCAGTAGTGCAACTTTGAATATTCCTGAATTGTGGAAAAAATAGTTTTCACTTTAATATCAGCCTTTGGGTGCCACTTGTGCACCGGTTTATTCTGTTTCTGGAATTTTGAAAGTTGCTGAATAATAATTTGTGTAAATTTCTGGCTTGGAAAATTAAGACAATGCATTATTTTTTAAATAAATGTAATCACTTTGTAAAGTCATTCGCCTATGTTTAGTTGTGGCATTATTTAAGAAATGTTGTTACTTTTGTAAAAGTATGCATCTTTATAGTTACATTTTATCATAGTGTGTCATCTTACCTTGTATTTTAATTATTATTGTATTTTTTCCCTTTCTTTCTTACAGCTTTTCAAAAGAAGGAATGTTTCTCTTCCTGCAAATGATGAATCCATGTTAGATTATCCAATACAAGATCCTGACGTCAGTTCCACTGTTCCAATTACAGGGGTAAAATTTAATTTTCAAGATGTGCAAGTTTACTTTTAATGGCCGGAGACTGTACTGTAGCCCTAAACAGGGTAGATTATTTTCAGTAAGGTACATTTTTAAAGGTGAAGAGGGTACAAAGTCTGTTAATTTTACTGATTTGTGTAGTGATTGTAAGATGATGACACATACAAGCAGGTGAAATTATATTTCTGTATGGAGTTGGCAACCCCACAATAAGTTTTAACAATTTAGAAAAAAAGATTGAATATTCTGTTGAATTTGGATATGAAATTACCCATGGGAAAGAGATTGATTCTTGATAAGCATGTTTGTAGATGTTATAAAAATGCAAGTACCTGAAACATGAATTCCTTGTCATCCATATTTGGTACTTATTTTGTCCAGAGATTAGTTTAGATGCATATAGATTCCCCACTACCATAATATATTACCCTTCAGAGTAGAACAGTTTGTCAGTGGCTTCAAAAGACATTGTTTAGTGAATTCTGATGATGTTCCTAGAATATTAAAATGAAAAATTGGACCAGCCCAATTTCTTTTCAGATGAGACTATTCCTTTTTAAATAGGTATTGTGTAGAAATAATACTGTATCTTGGCCTTTAAGAGTGCTGTCACATCTTACATGCATAAACTTATGATTGAGAATATCCACCATACAAAAAGTATTAATTTGTTTGATTTATACTGTTTCTGCCTTCTAGGAAACGTTCTTTTGATATTAGATGTTTTTAATTTTAGTATCTTCATAACTGTGTATCTATTATTGGCAGACCTTGCAACCTGTAAAATAAACAATACAATACAGAATATGACTGTGATAGTGAGGAAAAATACAAAAAATAAAATTCCATTTTTTTTTTCCCCTATGAACTACCCCTCCCCCGTCCCCTCCCCGAATGACATTTCAGAGTCCCATTCTGCTGACGTGCCAAGAGACCCAAAACATGCATAATTCCCCGCTCCCTGAAAGTTGCATTTCAAGAGAGCGGTTATCTTTCAGTGGCATTAGCTGAAATACAAAAATTTTTAAGATTATGATCTGAAACTAGATATGTGTGTTGTAAATATAAGTTTATTTTTTGTCAGCATTTCTTGCAAACCTTTTGGGAATGTATACTGTCTGCAATATACAGGTAGTCCCCAGGTTACGGACATCTGACCTATGACTTACAAACGGGGCTGCAGCTGTGACGCATGCGCCTCAGTAACTGCCGCTCCATCATCTTCGGCCTGGGGATGATGCAAGTGGTGGCTGGACGGAGGCTGGAGGGGGGTGATTTCGCTCCTCGCACAATGTAGTGTCCCTTGGGCGGCTCCCAGCGGCAAGCGGTGACCCATGGTCCATAGTCACTGGGGCCACAGCTGTCGCTCATGTGCAGGACCGGAGGCTTGATGGGGCGGTTCACTGTCTGCTCACTATGGCGCCTCAGCTACAGCTCCAAACTGGATGAAAGGCTGGATGGAGCAGAGGGGGCCGTTTCATTTCCCGCCCATCACACACGGCTGCCCTGTTCGTTCTCAGTGGGCAGCTGGTAATGCTGCAAGCGGTGACCTGGTTGTGGCTGAACAGAGGCCACCGAGGGTGAACGGGGCGGTGGGGGGGTAGCATCGGGTGGCTGCCTGTTGAATGGGGGTGGTGGTGGGCGATTCACTACCTACCTTTGGCTGCACCATGTTCGTTCTTGGTGGGTGGACGCTGCAGGCAGCATACTGTAGTGGAGGTGACTGTGTGGTGGGCGGGTGATGAACCGCCCCTCACCGCCTCATTCATTCTCAATAGCAAGCCTGCTTGTACTGTTACGCACATAGCAGGAAGTTGTCTCTTGTCAGTACATCAGACGTGTTGATGACAGGTGCCATCCTGCTGTGATAGCGTGTACAGTGCTGTGCAGAAGAGCTCATCCTAACCTTTTGTCTTCACCCTTCAAGAATGTCTCTGAAACACAAATCTGATGCAAGTGCTGGTGATACAGTAAAGAAGAGAAAAACCATCACCGTTGAAAATGAAGTAGAAATAATAAAAAGGTCGGAGAGAGGTGAAACTCCATCATTCATTGGCAGAGCACTTGGTTACAGTCGGTTAACAAAAGCAGTAATTAAAATAATGTACCTGTTCCGACTTACATACAAATTCAACAAGTACAAACCTATAGTCCCTATCTCGTACATAGCCTGGGGACTGCCTGTAAATAGAATATAAAATTGCAAGATAGTGTTTGATTTTTTTTTTCTTTCAGTTCATGTAAAAAATGTGTGGTTGTACTGAGTTTTAAGGGAAATTGTTGCAAAAGATTATGTTATCAACATTTCACTTTTTAAACAACACAATATAAATGTTGCCTTCTATGTTTATCCATCCACAGGAAGGTGTAATAACACCTGAAATGGTTCAGATGATTTTTTCAGATGACCCTGACCAGCAGCTTGTAGCCACGCAAAGATTTAGAAAGTTGCTCTCAAAAGGTAAACACTTAGCTATTTTCCTTAACACGATTGTTTAAAAGCTCAAGTTTCAACAAGTAAAACTTTTTTTTAATTAAATGTTGAAAAATGGCAAATACAGTAATTTGGTATTGTATTAACAATTCATATTTCAGATTTTGAAGTCTTAACTTTTTATTTAGGAAATTTTAACATTATACCGATCCTATTTCTGATTGTTTTGTCTACCAATTGGTAACATGTTACTGTAGTGTTTTGTTTATATGTACATACATACATTTCATTCCCAGACCTGCTCAAAATAGTTGAGAGTAGAACCTATGTCATATGTTTAGACAAGGCAACTTTGTTTTTTCCTGAAGACAAAGGACCTCTTTTATGTGTGGATGCAAACAGCACAGTACATTCTCTGACTTGGTTGTGATGAAGTCCTCTGCTTTAGTCATCACTAGTTTGTGTAATATACTGCGGTGTTTAATTTGCCAAAGAAAAATTCTTTCAGTATTTGAAAAGTTATGTTCTTTTTATTTTTGTAATAGGTAGGGCTACTTGTAATTGATTTCTTGCAGTTGTACAGTGAGGCAAAAAAGTATTTAGTCAGCCACCAATTGTGCAAGTTCTCCCACTTAAAAAGATGAGAGAGGCCTGTAATTTTCATCATAGGTATACCTCAACTATGAGAGACAAAATGAGAAAAAAAATCCAGAAAATCACATTGTCTGTCTGATTTTTAAAGAATTTATTTGCAAATTATGGTGAAAAATAAGTATTTGGTCACCTACAAACAAGCAAGATTTCTGGCTCTCACAGAAGAAGTTTTACAGGTCTGTAAGAGGCTCCTCTGTCCTCCACTCATTACCTGTATTAATGGCACCTGTTTGAACTCGTTATCAATATAAAAGACACCTGTCCACAACCTCAAACAGTCACACTCCAAACTCCACTATGGCCGAGACCAAAGAGCTGTAACCAGGAAAGGACACCAGAAACAAAATTGTAGATCTGCACCAGGCTGGGAAGACTGAATCTGCAATAGGTAAGCAGCTTGGTGTGAAGAAATCAACTCTGGGAGCAATTATTAGAAAATGGAAGACCTACAAGACCACTGATAATCTCCCTCAATCTGGGGCTCCACGCAAGATCTCACCCCATGAGGTCATAATGATCACAAGAACGGTGAGCAAAAATTCCAGAACCACACGAGGGGACCTAGTGAATGACCTGCAGAGAGCTGGGACTAAAGTAACAAAGGCTACCATCAGTAACACACTACGCCGCCAGGGACTCAAATCCTGCAGTGCCAGACGTGTCCCCCTGCTTAAGCCAGTACATGTGCAGGCCCATCTGAAGTTTGCTAGAGAGCATTTGGATGATCCAGAAGAGGATTGGGAGAATGTCATATGGTCAGATGGAAAAACTGTACTCGTCGTGTTTGGAGGAGAAAGAATGCTGAGTTGCATCCAAAAAACACCATACGTACTGTAAAGCATGGGGGTGGAAACATCATGCTTTGGGGCTGTTTTTCTGCAAAGGGACCAGGACGACTGATCTGTGTAAAGGAAAGAATGAATGGGGCCATGTATCGTCAGATTTTGAGTTAAAACCTCCTTACATCAGCAAGGGCATTGAAGATGAAACGTGGCTGGGTCTTTCAGCATGACAATGATCCCAAACACACCGCCCGGGTAACGAAGGAGTGGCTTCGTAAGAAGTATTTCAAGGTCCTGGAGTGGCCTAGCTAGTCTCCAGATCTCAACCCCATAGAAAATCTTTGGAGGGAGTTGAAAGTCCGTGTTGCCCAGCGACAGCCCCAAAACATCACTGCTCTAGAGGAGATCTGCATGGAGGAATGGGCCAAAATACCAGCAACAGTGTGTGAAAACCTTGTGAAGACTTACAGAAAACGTTTGACCTCTGTCATTGCCAACAAAGGGTATATAACAAAGTATTGAGATGAACTTTGGTTATTGACCAAATACTTTTTTTCCACCATAATTTGCAAATGAATTTTTTTCTCATTTTGTCTCTCATACCTGTAGTTGAAGTATACCTATGATGAACATTGCAGACCTCTCTCATCTTTTTAAGTGGGAGAACTTGCACAATTGGTGGCTGACTAAATACTTTTTTGCCCCACTGTATCTGGAAGTGAAGCAGTGAAACTTAGTTTGTCACTGCACCTGATGTCATTTTTTTGCGTGCTACCCTAGCAATGAGTGTAGGTGCTTTAGACATGGCTTGCATCAGTCTGCTGCGCTCTAAGCAGCTGTCTTTAAAAGCGACACTTTGCAAATATGTATATCACTAAATCGCCATTTTTCCTCCATGTTTATTGAAAATCTTGTATTAATGATTTATCAGATGCTTGTTCTTAGGTTTTCCTCCCTGTATACCAAAGGCATGCAGGCAAGGATAATTGGCAACTCTGATCTGGACCAATGTGAGTAAGTGCCTTTGATTGGCAAGTGCCCTAGATGATGTCTATAATAACTCTGCCTCTTGCTGTGCATCACTTGCTACACAGCAGTTTTCATTCACATATATAGATGGATCATTCATTCTTGACTGGTTTCTTACTAATAACTGAAGGAACTTTAATTTTATTGGCAAGAGTTTATTCCAGTGTCTGGTCTAGAAAGAGAGCTGAAATGAATAGTCATGAAAAGTTAAGAAAAAGAGGTTTTATTGTGCTTTTTTTCCTCTTCGTAAATCACCAGCATTTCTGCTAAAGTTAAGCTGGAAGAAATTTCTTCTTAGTGTATGTATATACAATTTTATAGTGTTGCTTTTTTGTTTCTTCAACTCAATGATATACCCAGTCTTGTACCATTTTAATATTAAAGTGTAAAGTAATGAAGTTTAAGTTGGTAATAAAAATTAAAATTCAGTTAATGGCTTTATACAGTATACTGCATGATTGGTTAATGAATTAAAGTACACAATTCATATCAGAAACATATTTTTGTCTATATTCCCCTTATTATCCAAAAAGTGGTGCATGAATAGAAATGCTGATTTAGGTGTGTTATGTTATTACATACAGTACTGTAAATAAAGTCTTAGGCACTTGAATTTACATAAAAAAAGTTTCAAAAATGCCATGCAGAGAAAAAGAGGTTTTATTGTGCCTTTTTCTTTTATATCAATAAAGTCCCTAAAAAGTGCAATAAACAGGAAAAAACAAAATTATATCCATATTTAGTATGACCAGTATTTGCATTGCTACTTTTTTAAGGCAGTTTTTGAAGGTGTCCATGTATAAATTGTTCCAAGCTTCATGGAGAACTTGCCACAGTTCCGCTACAGACTTTCGTTGCTTCTGTGTCTGCTAGTAATCCCAGACTGGCATAGCTGCTTCTGCCTCTGTTGGAGACCATACCATCTGTTGTAGGTTTTCCTGTTTCTTTTTTTTAGATTTTGGCCATGTGTTTTGGAGCTATTTTATGCTGAAGAATGAAACTGGGCCCAATTGGAGTTCTACCTGATGGTATAACATGGTGGTTAAGAATCTGGCGGAATTTTTGGCAGTGAGAGGTCCATCAATTTTTATCAAATTGCCAATTGTAGAAATGTAGCCCCAAACCTTCAGGGACCCTCCACAGGGCTTCACTGTCCCCTGCAGACATTCATCTATGTACTATTCTCCAGTGCTTCAGTGGACTAACTTCCTTCAATCTCGATCCCTACTGCTATTTTTCTGCACCTCAGTCATTGTGCTTTAATATGTAGGTGAATCATGTGGCTTTTCTTCCACCTTGTAGAAATCGCTTTTTGGTCACAACTCTTCCATGAAGACCACTTCTGATAAGAGATCTCTAGACTGTAAATGAGCGTTCTAGGCTACTAATAGTTTTTGCCAGTTATCCACGAGTACTGTTGTTGGGTGTCTTCTGATTTCAAAAGGAAGTAAACTGGATGTACTTCTCATTTGTTGCACTCTGTTTCCTTGGCTGACCACTGTGTCTTCTACAAAAGAGCTTGAACAACACATCTGGAAATGCCTGTCTGCTTAGGAGAGACTTTCTTAAAGCAAGATGACTCCCAGTTGTTTTGTTGCTATGCTTTACCATTGTATAGATTTTCAAGTTAAACCACCTCATTTACTGCAACCTTAAATTTTTGATGATGTTCTCCTTTGCCCAGTTTTATTCCCTCGACACTGCTGTTTTTGTATCATTTAATCACTTTGGGTTAATTTACACATTATTTCATTGATCTTTACCACCAGTTTGCTGTATTTGCTTAATCGAGCACTGTCTGCAAAGATGTCATTCTTTTTAACTGGAAATTAGTCTTTTACTGTTTCTTTCTTTAAGGGAATGTAAATATTTTCATTACTTGCAAAAAAAAATGTTTCTTTTGACACATTTATCCAGGTGATCGTCTAAGACTTAATATTTTTATGAACTGTCTAAAATGCCTAAGATGTTTATACAGTACTCTGCATGTGTGTGCGCATACACATGTATAAAACCTTTTTCTAATGTTACCACCAAAAAGTTTTTGAAAATCATTGTATCATTTTTCTGAAAACAATTATTTTTAAACTGTTGGGGTTTTTTTTTCTTCCCCAGAACCAAATCCTCCTATTGATGAAGTAATATTTTCTGTTGGTGTGGTAAATAGATTTGTTGAATTTCTTAAAAGAAATGAAAATTGTACATTACAGGTAAGGTTTCGTGATTTATTCTTTATATTTGTATGTAGTAATGTTAAATTGGCAGTTAAATTTGTTGTAGTTGACTAATGTGTGGTGTTTTTTTGTTACTGCACAGTTTGAAGCTGCGTGGGCTTTGACAAACATAGCATCTGGAACCTTCCAACATACAAAAGTTGTTATTGAAACTGGGGCAGTCCCTATTTTCATAGAGTTGCTTGATTCTGAATATGAAGATGTACAAGAGCAGGTACCTTAATTTATATATTGTGTCAAAACCAAGATCTAGTACACCACAACAAACTATAGCTTTTCATTTATCCTTTTCTAACTAAGAAATAACACTTTTTTGTAAGATACACCACAAATGAAGCCCTTCTACTTATCACATTTTTTATTTTAGATAGTAAAAAAGAAAAAGCTTTTCTTCAGTAGAAAAGTTTCTTGCTTTCCAACTATGAAGGTGACCCTATCATATAGATTAAAAATAGAAGATGAGGTATAAAGCATACCATTATAATAGTGAAAATACTTGTGTCTAGATGTTAGATATCTTGTGCTCATAACAAAGAGTTTACAGCTGTTCTTCTTCTACTTCTTCTTTTGGCTGCTCCCATTAGGGGTTGCCACAGTGGATCATCTTTTTCCACATCTTCCTGTCCTCTGCATCTTGCTCTTTTTCACCAATCTCCTGCATCTCCTATCTCACCACATCTATTAACCTTCTCTTAGGCATTCCTCTTGCCTGGCAGCTCTATCCTTAACATCCTTTTCCCAATATACCCAGCATGTCTCCTCTGCACAGGTCCAAACCACTGCATACTGCTGATCGCTGATCATCACCTACCTTCTTAACCTAGCTTCCACTACTCTTTCCCATAACTTCATGCTGTGGCTCATCAATTTTATCCCCCTGTGGTTAAACACTCCACTGCCATCTCATCTAAACACCTCCATGCTTCCACAGGTATGTCATTTGGACCAACGGCCTTTCCATTCTTCATCTTTTTCATAGCTGTCCTTACTTTCTCCTTGCTAATTTGTTTCACTTCCTGATTTACAATTGCCACATCATCAAACTAACACACTCTCTCACATATATTCCCTTCATTCATCAGCCTCTCAAAGTACTCCTTTCCATCTGATCAACACACCCTCCTCACTTGTGAGTATGTTTCCATCTTTATCCTTTATCACCCTAACCAGCTGCACATCTTTCCCAGCTTGGTTCCTCTATCTAGTCAGTCCCTTTGAGGTACTTTTCTCCCTCCTTAGTGTCCAACCTCTCATACAACTCATCATATGCCATTTCTTTAGCCTTCACTACTTCTCTCTTCACCTTATGCCTTATCTTTTTTCTCTTGTCTACTTTCTGCATCTCTCTGACTATCCCACTTCATCTTCGCCAACCTCTTCCTCTGTATACTCTCCTCTACTTCCCCATTCCACAACCAGGTTTCCTTTTCCTCCTTCCTCAGCCCAGGTGTCACGCCAGGCACCCTTCTTGCTACTTGTGTGCATCTTCCTCCACTCTTGTATGTTACCCTATGTTCCTCCCTCTTCGTAAAATATGTATTCACCACAGCCATGTCCATCCTTTTTCACAAAATCCACTATCCTCTCATGTCCATCCTATCATCTGACCTTTCATTCCTCTCCTTGACACCATACCTACCCATCACCTCCTCATCTCCTCTGTTCCCTTCACCAGCATATCCATTGAAATCTGCCCCAGTCACCACTCTCTGTCCCTTAGGTACACTGTCCATCACTTCATCCAACTCACTCCAGAAATCTTCTTTCTCATCCATCACACACCCAACTTGTGGGGAAAATGTACTAATCATCACCTTCAATTTCAAGGTTCATAATCATCACTCTGTCCTACACTCTTTTCACATCCAAAACACTCTTGACTTACTTTTCCTTCAGATTAACCCCTACCCTATTTTCACCTCCCATCCACACCATGATAGAACAATTTGACTCCACCTCCTATCCACCTGGTCTTAGTCCCCTTCCATTTAGTTGTTAACCTGGGCCTTGACCGATCCGGTATGGAAATCTGTATTGTTGTCCGCAAAATTTTACACAGTATGCCCTTCCTGATGTAACCCTCCCTATTTATCTGGGCTTGGGACCGGCACAAAGAAACACACTGGTTTGTGTATCCCCTGTGGCTGGGTTGGTTGACAGCTGTTCTACATACAGTATCTCAAATGTTTTAGGTAGACAGCAATTATGATTATAACAGATATTAATATTGGATGTTGAGGAAGATTGATACCAATAGATCACGGGTGTCAAACTCCAGTCCTGGAGGGCCGCAGTGGCTGCAGGTTTTCATTCTAACCATCTTCTTCATTAGTAACCAGTTTTTGCTGCTAATCAACTTCTTTTGCCTTAGTTTTAATTAGCGTGAATCAGGCCCCTTAGTTGTCTTTTTTTTTTTAATTAGCAGCCAAACAATAATGAGACACAAAACAAGCCGCCACATGACCAGCTGTGCCAATCACACAATACCTGAAAATAAAGTTGATGGCCTTGGTAAGGTCGAACTCTCAGGTCACCAAAACATTTTGACGATGTTCTTAAAAAAAAAAAAACAGAAAAATCAACAGTTTTGGAAATGTCTGCTGTGGCAGAATAAGAGCAGCAACAAGCCATGGAATTAAATAAGTTTAATTAACAGTAAGAATCAGCTTCTCATTAAGAGATTGGTTGGAGTGAAATTGGTTGGAGTTTGAAATGTCAGTTTAGCTGGTCATCTGTTGGCTCGTTTCACATCTCATTTCTGTTTGGCTGCCATTTATTTAAGAAAGGAATAAATTCAGAGGACTGAATCCTTAAAAACAGGGCTATTAAAATGAAAGGGAAAGAAGTTAATTAGCAGCGAAAACTGGTCACTGATTAGGAAAAGGGTTAGAATGAAAACCTGCAGCCACTGTGGCCCTCCAAGCCTAGAGTTCGACACACCCCTGCAGATGGCACCCAAAATGTTCAGGTTCCATGGGAAGATTACTAGAATGCCAATAAAGAGTTTTTGAATGATTTTTTGACAAGAACAAGCAATTTAGACCAACATTTTAATTTAAAGACAAGATTTTAAAATCTCTTTAGTGCTTCTTTTAATTACAACCACCACCACCATACCATGTTAGATGTATTGATGTAGCTAGCTTCATCTGGGCATTCATACTCTTTTGAAGAACTGAATTTTAAAGTTATTTTAGAAACTTACAAAATGCTTCATCCTCAGTTTGCCAAAGTGGAAAAGTTGTGGCTCCTTTTTTCTTTAGCTCATTTAACCTATTCTTGCAATAAGCCTGTTAGCTTTTCTTTGTATATTTTCCCTGCAGCTGATAGATGGAGAAGTTGCATATTATTCCATATGTCGCTTCACTGCATGTTGTATTATGTAGCATATACATAATATTTGAAGTCTGCCTAAATTCTTACTTAAATTGCATATTAAAGGAAAACTTATTTAGAATAAGTAATTCAAGTGCAGATTTTGGTTGTCTTGCAGAGGAGCAGTTACATAATAACAAGTCTGATTTCTACTTGCTCGTTTCATCCATCCATCCATCCATCCATCCTCTTCCGCTTATCCGAGGTCGGGTTGCGGGGGCAGCAGCTTGAGCAGAGATGCCCAGACTTCCCTTTCCCCGGCCACTTCTAGCTCTTCCGGGAGAATCCCAAGGCGTTTCCAGGCCAGCCAAGAGAGAGAGTCCCTCCAACGTGTCCTGGGTCTTCCCCGGGGCCTCCTCCCGGTTAGACGTGCCCGGAACACCTCACCAGGGAGGCGTCCAGGAGGCATCCTAATCAGATGCCCGAGCCACCTCATCTGACTCCTCTCGATGCAGAGGAGCAGCGGCTCTACTCTGAGCCCCTCCCGGATGACTGAGCTTCTCACCCTATCTTTAAGGGAAAGCCCAGACACCCTGCGGAGGAAACTCATTTCAGCCGCTTGTATTCGCGATCTCATTCTTTCGGTCACTACCCATAGCTCATGACCATAGGTGAGGGTAGGAACATAGATCAACTGGTAAATTGAGAGCTTCGCCTTGCGGCTCAGCTCCTTTTTCACCACGACAGACCGATGCAGAGCCCGCATCACTGCGGATGCCGCACCAATCCACCTGTCGATCTCACGCTCCATTCTTCCCTCACTCGTGAACAAGACCCCGAGATACTAGAACTCCTCCACTTGGGGCAGGATCTCGCTACCAACCCTGAGAGGGCACTCCACCCTTTTCCGGCTGAGGACCATGGTCTCGGATTTGGAGGTGCTGATTCCCATCCCAGCTGCTTCACACTCGGCTGCGAACCGATCCAGAGAGAGCTGAAGATCACGGCCTGATGAAGCAAACAGGACAACATCTGCAAAAAGCAGTGACCCAATCCTGAGTCCACCAAACCGGACCCCCTCAACACCCTGGCTATGCCTAGAAATTCTGTCCATAAAAGTTATGAACAGAATCGGTGACAAAGGGCAGCCCTGGTGGAGTCCAACTCTCACTGGAAACGGGTTCGACTTACTGCCGGCAATGCGGACCAAGCTCTGGCACCGATCGTACAGGGACCGAACAGCCCTTATCAGGGGGTCCGGTACCCCATACTCTCTGAGTACCCCCCACAGGATTCCCCGAGGGACACGGTCGAATAACCATTTCCAAGTCCACAAAACACATGTAGGCTGGTTGGGCAAACTCCCATGCACCCTCCAGGACCCTGCTAAGGGTGTAGAACTGGTCCACTGTTCCGCGACCAGGACGAAAACCACACTGTTCCTCCTGAATCCGAGGCTCGACGATCCGACGGACCCTCCTCGTTTCAGATATTGATTAATAAACTGATCCGTAAGAAATCGTAGGTTAGCCTGAAACTAGAAGGCTAGGTAACGTATATACTTCATTTTTATTACCTTTATAGTAGTGCTGGGCGGTATACCGGTTCATACCGAAAACCGTTTTTAATTTTTTTTATGATATGGATTTTTCTTATACCGCAACACCGGTTTAAATTGCCTAAACGACGTTCGGAACGTGGCGCAGCGGGAACCTTTTTCACTGCTACACCGCCAAATAGTGGGCTGTAGCATAGGTATGCCGCGTGGTGAAAATGGACAGAGAGCCGAAAAAAAGCTGTCACGTCTGTCGCCTGGAGATGCCTTAGTTTTAAAAGGTCAGATGTGTAAATACTGTTTCTATACTACTGGATAATACTGCAAGCCAAGTTGTACTTGTTTTATTTGTTTTCAATACAGTGTAATGTACCTGGGTACTGTGTAATAGTGTGACGACATTTTGACTTTATTCTCGACATTTCCACTTTAATCTTGACGCTTATGACGAGAATAAAGTGGACATGTTGACTTTATTCTCGTAATTTGTCATTAAAGTAGAACATCGTAAACTAAACTTCATCATAAAATGAATATTTAATTTACCAGATTTTCTCAAACCCCGTCATAAGTTATATAGCACATTAAATGCTTTGTGTTAAGTGATTCGTTCAGAGATGGGCGCAACTCTGAATGGATGGCATAATTAAACATGTATAACGAAGATATTTTTAAAGTTCTGAACACTCCGTGGGCTAAGTTTATAACTAGTTTTAATTTCACCAAGATGTTTATCGTGTGGTGATTGGTTATGTGGTGAAAGAAAAAGGAAGGATAGGAACTGGGGTTTTGGTAGCCTACGTCAGATAGAGACAGCATGCATGCAATAAAGATGGCCCGCTCAGAAGAACATGCATTGAATTCTGTGTTCGTGTCTCCGACCAGCAGATCACAAACCCAACATTTACACAATATTTAAGTTAAACCTGTGCGACAGCTATTCATACATCCAGTTTTTTGGAGCCTCGTCACACCGGCCATAAAGTTCTCTACACTGAACATACACCTGGGGACCCCTTACTGCGAGGGAGCAGCACTACCGCCTCACTACCATGCATGTGTAATACCTGCTTTAATGCATTTCATCATGAAAATGATATCAAGTATTTATCTTAGCATTCTAAATTTTCACAAAGCAGGAATATCATGAAGTGAATGGATTGTGTATGGTGATCACTGTCTTCTCTTAGTGCGGAGGAAGTCAGTTTAAGAAGCATAGTGATTAACCACTGGGTCGAGGAACGTAACACAAAGCATTTAATGTGCTGCATTAATTTATGACGGGGTAAATTAAGTAATTGATTAAACATTGATTTTAGGAAGAAGTTTAGTTTACGACATTCTACTTTAATTATGAAGTAAACTATGAGAATAAAGTGGAAATGTCGACTTTAATCTTGACATAAACGGCGAGAATAAAGTGGAAATGTTGACTTTGTTCTCGACATATAGTTTGTTTTTTTCTTCCCAGTATAGCTTAGCTTGAAGCAAGGTCCATATTAATGCAGTTTGCCTAAATGATGGTTCAGTTGGTAAAGATGTCAAAACCAAGTTGCACTTGTTGTATTTTATTTTAATTTGGTGAATGCTGTGTAATGCACCTGGGCTTGAAGTCTTGAAGTAATAGTGCAACTATCAGTAATAATACTATTATTTATTTTATTGTTATTATTTATTAGTTTAAATATTATGCAGTTTAATGATGATAAAGTTGTTTAAAAAGTCACTTTAACGTGTCATTGGACAGAGATTGTTAACATTAACAGAAAGTGTAGTTGGTTTACAAAAAATATTTACTATTTATTCCTTTTCTAAGACATATTCGGTGCAATACAATTTTTGACAAGCACTTCTGGATACTTTACTAAGTCTAAATGCCTCTTTGTATGGTTGAAAATATGTTGTCAAAATTATAGTTTGTTTTTGCAAAATTTGTTCAATAAAAAGGTTCTATATTTTGACTGCATCTGTCATGCAATGTGATACCTTCTCCATTAGTGCCACCCCCTTGAAAACTATCACTTTATGGGGCAATGCAAATCTGTATTAATACTTGTGTGCACATTAAAATGTGTTTGTTTTTTTTTTTGTACAATGTACAGTACTCTTGACAGTGGAATAGGTTATAGGTTAATTGCAGTGGAAAATGTGGTTAACATCCACTCATGCATGGGGGGAAAAAAAATACCGTTGAATACCGTGAAACTGGGATAATTTAGAAAAATACCGTGATATAGAATTTTGGTCATACCGCCCACCCCTACTTTATAGCTTAATTCACTATTCGTATTTGTATTTCACACTAGCCTCATGTGGCCAGACATGATTTTCTAATGAGATTACACATCTTGGGAAAACTTGATAAAAAAGTCCATAGTGAATAGCGATGAAATCTGCTGCTGCAAAAGCTATGCCCATGGGGCTCCTTTCTAAACCACTCACCCCAAATTCCTCCAGTCCATGCACTTTAAACTGCAACGGTTTTAGGGAAGAGAGCAAAAGAAACTGAAAAAAGACTTGACACTGAGAGAAAATAAAAAGCTAAATTTGCGGTTATCAGTTCAGGATCTCATTAGCACAAGATCTCTGAACCTTAATGATTAATTTTAACGTTGTAATGGGTACGACGACAGAGGAGATGAGACACACACACATGCACGCACGTAGACCACAGCAGCTGCTTGGCACTTTGCATTTCAGACGAGTTTCTTACGGTTGAAGTCAGAAGTTTACATACACTAGATGAAATCTTTAAAACTCCCTTTATAAGCCCTGCACAGCATTTATACTGACAAACCATTCAGTAAAAAGTGAATAAATAAAGAGTGAAATATTCTGTGAACATTGTTGGAAAAAATTACTTATGCCCTGCACAAAGCAGATGTCTTAAACAATTTCTCTAATGTATGGTTTGTTAGCATAAAATCTGTAGAGGGGAGGGGTTATAAAGTGAGTTTTAAAGAATTCACTCCAAGTGTATGTAAACTTCTGACTTCAACTGTATTTCTGTCATTTTGACTTTTGTATCATTATGTGTCATAACTGAACTCTATGTATACACTACATGTTAAAACACTGTTGCTATATTCTGGCACGGTATGTTTGCATTTCCAATTAAGACAGTTATGTTAATTTTAGTTAATTGTTTAGACATGCAGTCAATAAGTGGATGTTGTACAGCCTCGCCCATGGCAGATGTTTTTTTTGTTTTCCGCACCTCCTGTGGTTCTTTATAATCAACTATCTTAGTGGTAGTCCCTAAGACAGGGTGTAACATTGTTTACTTCGAATGCACATTTTGTAGTTCATATTTTCATGAACATCACTGCCAATTCTTTCATTCTTACACGCACACACCTGCGGCAGTGCATCTTTCTTTTTTGGCACTAGTCCATTGATGTCTTTGAATGCCAATGTATAATCAGATGTTACAGAGAGGTTTTTTCACTTGTAACAGGTTATGTCTGTTTTCAACACATGTAATGTGCTGTCTGCACAATCTATAGACATATTTTTAATTGGGTTCTTTTAAGGAAATGTTTCAGCTGTAGACAGTTCATCATAATCGGAAACTTGCTCTCTGTTGCATCTGCTGTTTGCAGTTCAAAATCCACACCCCTGCTTTAAGCACTACCTTCATGAGGCATTGGATTGGTTTTGAAATGCGACACTCAATATGCTATCTAATTGTTCCTACCCATTTTTAAGCAAAATTCACTTATGGTTGTCTCAGACATATATATATATGTTTGGCTTCTCAAGACTAATTTAACACAAATTAACAACACTAGGGTTGTTATTAGATTAGTATTTTGGTTAGGTTTATTTCTAGGTGTGTTACTTTGCTTTTCCTGTTGAGTCAAATGCATTTCAACCAAAAACACACCTGAAATTAACAGTTTCAGAATCCATCTTATTAGTATTAGCAGTTCAGTAGTTGATTTAATTGTTGTTGTGGTGTGAGTGTTAAGTGTTTGTTTTTCCTTTGACAATTTTCAGTTTTCTGTATTTAAAGTTTTTATTATTATTATTATTATTTTAGGCTGTGTGGGCTTTGGGAAATATTGCTGGAGATAATGCTGAGTGTAGAGACTACGTGTTAAACTGTGGGATACTACCTCCACTGTTGCAGTAAGTATTTTTTTTTTTTATCAAAGCTACAATTTAACATAGACCATGCAGATTTCTAATTGTTAAAATTTGAGGATGTTTGTGGAGAGGACTATTGGAGAATGGTGCTATTATTCTTGTGTTAAAGTTAACATGCAGTAGAGTACCAGTGTATATCACAAGTGTAAAATAGCGGGTAGATAAAACCAAACTTGCTTGATATGCAACTGGGTCAGTATAGCTAATGATATCCTAGAGGAAAGCAGAGGTATAGAAAGTGTAATCATTTTCAAGATGCTTTGTAAAGATGTATCTATTCCAAATTCTCCTGAACATCAGTAATCTGGGTGCACTGTGATTAGTTGTGAGAAATATTTGATGGGATGGGTGCCAAAAATCATGATGTGTGATAGTACAAACAAGCACAACATAAAAATTTAAAGCATTTATTGAAGTAGCCTTAATAATTTGAATATATCGAAAGCCTTGTAACATATAAACTGTACAATGGTTTGAAGATGCTCATGCAGAGTCCCCATGGATTAAATCTGAAGTACCCAATACTGTATAATACATACAAGTAAAATTTAAAATGATTACCTCTTCAAGCATGGTGTAGTGTCTGTCACTGAAAATTTAAAGAATGTAAACAACTCTCACTATGGTGAAGTAAACAAACACCTTGGGCAGTATGTCACATGACACCTCTCAAAATAAATCAATTTGTTCTCTTAGAGCACACGTCACTGAGGACATACTTAATATCTCTTAGGCAGATTTATGAATATTACATAGCCATGGAAAATTACTTTACGATGCAACATTTAGATACATAAGCACACAAACCAAGTCAGCCACTCTTAATAATGTTAAAGAAGTGAACCTTCGGACATGGTTTAAATGAGACCAGTCAGGCTATCTTTCCACAATAAGACATCATTTCAGGAATGGGGCTCCTGTAACAAAATGGTTTGTTTTCTATAGCAGTCTTGGAATATTTAGGAGAGCCTTGTCTTTTGTAATCACACTGTACAATATGCCCTGGAACGCATGTAATACAAATAGATCTGCCAAGTAAAATGGGCTGTAAATGTTTAATATGGTGACAATTTGCAGATCTTACCTAGTTAGTGTAGATGTTTAAGAATACAGTTATTTGGTATGCTTTCTAGTTCCAAGTAATGAGCTGCAAAATTTTGAGTTAACAGACTAGAGAGTAAATAATTTTGAAAAACCTGTAAATAATGCAATTCACTAGTTAGCTCTCACAAAGTACATATTTGTAATAATTTGTTGTGAGTTGATGCCTGAAAGGATAAGTATCTTTAAAAATACCATTGCCTTTCATAAACATGGAATGCTGTTCTTTGCCCCAGAACTTTACTTCAAGTAAAGCTGTGTGTAGTGTTCCATATATGAAAGAGAAGCTGTAAAACGTATTGAATATCTTCACTTCCAAGGAGCAAAACTGTTGGTTTTACAAAACATTCATTGATGGGATATATTTATGACAAATTGGAAAGTAAAATAATTTATCCTTGATTTTTGGCACTTTTTTCTGAGGGTGAAGAATATTTGTTCTGTTCTCAATTGAGAATGACTGATATTGGTAGAGTTTAATCCAAACAGGCATTAAAGCAGCAGAGCTCATAGGAAGTACTCCATGGTAAGAAATCACAGATAACCCAGAAATAACTAGAAAACAAAACCTGTTGTGCACTTATTATTTGCCAAATGCATTATCAGTTGTTCCCGTAGCAGGGAGGAAATAGGAGAATGAAAAAAGTTTGAAGTATTCCTAGTTATGAATTTTACAAAAGTTTTTCATACAAAATATCTGTAATAAACAGTGGTCAGTCATTGATCAATTTGCCTTTTTGAACGGGGTTGATTAATGTATACCATAATTTACAATACACCAGTCAAGGGATTCTTGAATGATGTAGAGGTCTCTGGAACCTTTTCTCCAAATTATGAAGGTATATAGATTGTATCCGTTTCCCCCACTCCTCTTCTCAGTCAGTAGCTCTATAATAAAATCCTACAGGGAGGCAGGCTACTAAATTAAACCTTAAATCTAAACCTGGCTCTACTGATTTTCTGCAGCACAGTGCACACAAATGTTGCAGTGATGTAATCAATGCTTTTAGGTATTTAAAGAAAAGAAACAGAGATGAAGCTGCTTTATACATATCTGTCATTTTTGGGAGCATGTTTACTTTCTTTCTTTAGGAGTAAAAGACTCTGCATGCAAAACGTTTTGTCAGAAGTAGTAAGTTTTCTATATAACCAAGGCATTGGCTCATCTTAACTGTTAAGACAACACCAAGTACATATCAAAATCCTTGAGTAATTGGACTTTGTACACTAAATCCTTATAATGACCATACTAGTCTCTGCAGCTGATTCTTCCTGAAAGCCTTCAATATAATCTGAACAGGGCAGTTCCTAAGAAAGGAACAAACAATATTGAAAGTTTTTTGCTTTGAGGAGCAGTCCACAATTCTCCAAATGCATCTTGTAAAAAGGTTTGCGTACCCTTACTTTACAATGAGAGGAGTCCTCGGTTTAGAAACTAGGAATGATGGCAAATAATGCCTTTTTACAAGTTGGAGGAGAGGGTATCTGGCTGGTAGATAATTTTTAAATTTACTTAAATTGCATAAACCTTTTATTTTAAAAGCAAAGAAAAATATATTATTGTGGTTATTTGACAACTTGCATTTAACAGGTTATTAACAAAATCAAGTCGGCTTACAACAACAAGAAATGCAGTCTGGGCTCTGTCTAACTTATGCAGAGGGAAGAATCCTCCTCCTGATTTTAGCAAGGTAGGTTTGTTTTTGGAATCTCTTTTTACAAGTTGAAGACGAAATTAATTCAGATTTTGAAATGTTTATTGAAGCAAATTTGTTCAAGCTTGAACATGGTTTAAAATATGAGAGTGTCTATAAAATATTCACCCCCTCTCCTTGGAACCTTTCATATCTTGTTATTATAAAATATTGAATCACAGTGGATTAAACTTAGCCAGAAAATTGTTCTTAAATGTCAAAAGTGAAAACAGATCTGAATTAATTCTAATTATACAATGTAAAATACTTGGTCGCTTAACTATTCACCCCCTATGGTGGGCCTTTGGCAGCAATTACAGCTTCAAGTCTGTGTGGGCAGGTCTTGGTCAGGTTGGTGCATCTGATCATAGCAGCATTTAATCAGAGTTTGAGAAGTGGACTCTTATGCTGCTTATTTTGACCACCTCTCATGAGAAGAGCTCATCCACTCCAGAAGATTAGGGTGTGTTGATTTATAAAGATGTTACCAGGCTGCTGTTATCAACATACATCATCGAAATATTGAAGTAGTCTAGTAACATCAATTTTTATTAACTCTTACTTGGTATTTTTATTATTTGTTTCTTCATAACCTTATCATCCAGACAGATAGACACACACGGACACTTATTAAGGTTAATGATTTAAAAAAATAGCACACAAGAGTTATGAGCTTACACAGCAGAGTATACTATTTCCTCTGCTGGTGGAATAACCTGCAAAGTAGATGAGTTGAAATATGAACTAAATACTGGAAGCAAAGAATTATGGTACAAGGATCTTTTTCCAAATTAGATGATTTTGATGATGGCTGTCAAAGACTAGTGTGGAGGTCACAACTATATTTATAAGTATTTATAAATGATCTCATGATACCAAACCTTTGGAATCGCAGACAGTCTAGTATCTGATAAACCGTGGAAACGAACAGAATTCAGTCTTGTGCATTTAATATAAACTATGTAAACAAGTGCAGGAAGAACACGTTTCTGATTTGAATACACAGCATAGGCTCCTAAAACTTTCAGGTTTGACGGAGTCTGTTGTGGTCTCATTATTCCACATGTTCAGACAGTGTACTTTTAATACATTGTTTAGAGTGCAATCAAAAAAACAATTATGCTTAAGATGTATGTAATGCATTTGTGATCAGCTGGGACACAGACAGACCCCGAGACACACAAGTCCTAAAAGCACACACTATTTTCCTTTACACAGTACACAAATCACCACCTCTGCTCGGTCCTTTTCTTTTTCTTCTTCTTTTCTCTATCCTTTGCCGCCTCCACTCCTCTTCCAGGAGCTTTGTCCTCCACCTCCCGACTCTGGCTATCGGAATGAAGTAAGGCGGCTTTTTTATAGTGCCCCTAGAGAGCTCCAGGTTCTCCTTGACGACCATCTGTCCACTAGTGCTGGGCCGTATACCAGTTCTTACCGAAAACCGTTTTTTATTTTTGTTATGATATGGATTTTTGTTATACCGCAACACCGGTTTAAATTGCCTAAACGACGTTCGGAATATGACGCAGCGGGAAACTGTTCACGTGGGGACCTTTTTCACTGCTACACCGCTAATCACAGCGGTGTTGCACGGGGGCTCTTTTTCACTGCTACACCGCTAAATAGGTAGTGGTAGTGTAGATATTGCAGTCTGAAAATGGACAGAGAACATACTGAAACTGAAGCTGTAGCAGACGATAAAGTTGAACATGATGACACAGAATAACTTTTGCCGAAAAAAGGGAGTCAAGTCCGTTATCTGGAGATACTTTGGTTTTAAAAGGTCAGATGTGGACCATTATGTTCAAATGTGTAAATACTGTTTCTATACTACTGGATAATACTGCAAGCCAAGTTGTACTTGTTTTATTTGTTTTCAATACTGTGTAATGTACCTGGGTACTGTGTAATAGTGTGACGACATGTTGACTTTATTCTCGACATTTCTACTTTATTCTCGCCGTTTATGTCAAGATTAAAGTCGACATGTTGACTTTATTCTCGTAATTTGCCATTAAAGTAGAACATCATAAAATGAATATTTAATTTACTAGATTTTCTCAAACCCTGTCATAAGTTATATAGCACATTAAATGCTTTGTGTTAAGTGTACCCCGAGCCATGTTAAATCGAGTATGTGCTTCTTAAACTGACTTCCTCTTGTACTGAGGAGGCACCCGCAGCGATCGCCACACAGAATACATTCACTTCATGATATTCCTGCTCTCAGAACATTTAGAATGCTAAGATAAATACTTGATATCATTTTCATGATGAAATGCATTAAAGCATGTAGTAATCCTGGAGGTTACACTGGTGCCTCGCAGCAAAGGGGTCCTGGGTGTTCCCTGCTTTGAATTTGCATTTGTTTCTGGTGGGTTTACTCGGCGTGCTTCAGTTTCCTTTCAAAGTCATGTAGGATGTGGGATTTTGTTATGCTATATTGACCCTGCTAGTGTATGTGTTGCTCGTATTCACCCTGCGATGTGCTGGCGACTCGTTCAGGATTTTCTCCTGCCTTGCACATAATGTTTGCTGGGATGGGCGCAACCCTGAATAGATGGCATAATTAAACATGTATAGCAAAGATATATTTAAATTATTCTGTGTTCGTATCTCCGACCACCAGATCACAAACCCAACATTTACACAATATTTAAGTTAAACCTGTGTGATACCCATTCATACATCCAGTTTTTTGGAGCCTCGTCACACCTGCCATAAAGGTCTCTACAGTGAACGTACACCTGGGGACCCCTTACTGCCAGGGAGCAGCACTACCGCCTCACTACCGTGCTTGTTTAATACCTGCTTTAATGCATTTCATCATGAAAATGATACCAAGTATTTATCTTAGCATTCTAAATTTTTAGAGAGCAGGAATACCATGAAATGAATGGATTCTGTGCGGTGATTGCTGCCTCAGCGCCATTAACAACTGGGTCGGGGAACACAACACAAAGCATTTAATGTGCCGCATTAACTTATGACGGGGTTTGAGAAAATCGAGTAAATTAAACATTGATTTTAGGACGAAGTTTAGTTTATGACATTCTACTTTAATTATGAAGTAAACTATGAAAATAAAGTGGAAATGTCGACTTTAATCTTGACATAAGCGTCAAAATTAAAGTGGAAATGTCGAGAATAAAGTCAGCATGTCGACTTTATTCTTGACATATACCAGTAGTTTGTTTTTTTTCTTCCCTCTTTACTGTATTTTTTTTTTTTCCCTTCACCGTGGCCCTAATGCACTTCCCTAGGGTTATACCACAAATAGCATTACAGTAATCCCTCGCTATATCGCGCTTCGCCTTTCGTGGCTTCACTCCATCGCGGATTTTATATGTAAGCATATTTAAATGTATATCGCGGATTTTTTGCTGGTTCGCGGATTTCTGCGGACAATGGGTCTTTTAATTTCTGGTACATGCTTCCTCAGTTGGTTTGCCCAGTTGATTTCATACAAGGGACGCTATTGGCAGATGGCCGAGAAGCTACCCAACTTACTTTTCTCTCTCTCTCTCTTGCGCTGTCTTTCTCTGATCCTGACCTAGGGGATTGAGCAGGGGGGGCTGTTCGCACACCTAGACGATACGGACGCTCGTCTAAAAATGCTGAAAGATTATCTTCACGTTGCTACCTTCTGTGCAGCTGCTTCCTGAAGCGACATGCTGCACGGTGCTTCGCATACTTAAAAGCTCGAAGGGCACATATTGATTTTTGCTTGTTTGTTTTTTCTCTGTCTCTCTCTATCTCTCTCTCTCTCTCTCTCTCTCTGCTCCTGACGGAGGGGGTGTGAGCTGCCGCCTTCAACAGCTTTGTGCTGCGGTGCTTCGCATACTTAAAAGCCAAACAGCCCTATTGATTTGTTTGCTTTTCTCTATCTCTCTGACATGATCTGCTCCTGACGCGCACTCCTTTGAAGAGGAAGATATAGTTTGCATTCTTTTAATTGTGAGACAGAACTGTCATCTCTGTCTTGTCATGGAGCACAGTTTAAACTTTTGAAAAAGAGACAAATGTTTGTTTGCAGTGTTTGAATAACGTTCCTGTCTCTCTACAACCTCCTGTGTTTCTGCGCAAATCTGTGACCCAAGCATGACAATATAAAAATAACCATATAAACATATGGTGGCTCTGGAATGCAACCCCCGTGATGGAGGAGGGATTACTGTATACAGTAAATGCAAGTTGCAGTTATTTTATTTATAATTTATGTATATAGCTTAGCTTGAAGCAAGGTCCATATTAATGCAGTTTGCCTAAATGATGGTACAGTTGGTAAGGATGTCATCACAAAGTTGCACTTGTTTTATTTTATTTTATTTTATTTTAATTTGGTGAATACTGTGTAATGCACCTGGGTTTGAAGTCTTGAAGTAATAGTGCAGCTATCAGTAATAATACTATTATTTATTTTGTTATTATTTATTAGTTTAAATATTATGCAGTTTATTGATGGTAAAGTTGTTGAAAAAGTCACTTTAACGTGTCCGTGGACAGAGATGGTTAACATTAACAAAGTGTAATTGGTTCACAAAAAATATTTGCTATTTATTACTTTTCTAAGACATGTTCAGTGCAATACAACTTTTGACAAGCACCTCTGGACATTTTACAAAGTCTAAATGCCTCTTTGGATGGTTGAAAATATGTTGTCAAAATCATAGTTTAAGTTTTTGCAAAATTTGTTCAATAAAAAGGTTCTATATTTTGACTGCAACTGTCATGCAATGTGATTCCTTCTCTTCATTAGTGTCACCCCCTTGAAAACTATCACTTTATGGGGCCATGCAAACCTGTATTAATACTTGTGTGCACATTAAAATGTTTTTTGTACAATGTACAATTCTCATAACAGTGGAATAGGTTATTCTTAGCCAGTCTACTGCAGTAATGGCAGTGGAAAATGTGGTTAACATTCACTCATGCATGGGGAAAAAAATACCGTCCAATACCATGAAACCGGGATAATTTAGAAAAATACCGTGATATAAAATTTTGGTCATACCGTCCACCCCTACTGTCCACACTTCCTGGTGTGGTGGAAATGCTGCATGGACACCCGGAAACACTCCCGGTGTCCCTGGATCTTCTGGCAGCCCTTCCGAGTCTGGTGGAAGTGCTGTTGTCTAGGGCTTCACAACAGTCCAGGCACCCCCTGGCGGTGGCCACAGGCCTCAACAGGGTTGAGCTTCCAAGCTCCAATCCCGTGGCCCCAATACAAACCAGGGGGACAGCCCTCTTTTGTACCGAGGGAGATACTGTCTCTCTCCCAATCCTTCCAGCTTCCAGACGTCCTGGCTGGGTAAGAGCCCCATCCATCCGCCACACTAGGTAAGGGTAAGTTTTTGTACAGATGTTAAGGATTTGGCCACACAGATAACTGTAGATACTTGGAATAAGATAACAGTAGTGTGGTAGGCAATAAGACTTTAGTGAGCTTCGGAATTTGATTTTATTTTCCAAGGGTAGGTGAATAGGCTTTGCCAAGCTATGTTGGGAAGAATGCCTTTAAAGAAATTCTTTAAAAAATGTAGATGATGCATTCTGATATAATTTCTACTTCAGAAATCTGAAGATGATATAACTTCATGCGGATTTATTACATATACTAATTAACCTTTTATTTCTCAAAAAGTTGTTAATGGCATGACTACAAGTAATTTTAGGCAAATTATTTTTCCAAATATAGGTTTCTCCCTGTTTGAATGTCCTGTCAAGGCTACTTTTCAGCAGTGATCCAGATGTTTTGGCAGATGCCTGCTGGGCTTTATCGTATCTTTCTGATGGTCCCAATGACAAAATTCAAGCTGTGATTGACTCTGGAGTATGTAGAAGGCTGGTGGAACTTCTAATGTAAGTAAAACAAGTTAAGGTTTGAAAAAAATGCTAAATTCTTACCATTGAGTTCATGATTTTAGATTTAGAAAATACATCTAAAATTCATTATCTTTTAAGATTTAGTCTTAAAGCTGTTTTTGGTGATTTGACAGCTAGTGTTTAGAGTGTATCTAATATGTTTTGATCTAATTTGTGATTTGTTGATGAAATGTTTTACCAAAGTGCTGGGATGAACTAACATTAAATATTATAACCCTTGCATTGATCAGAAAAGAGAAACATTGACCTACATATATTCAATTGGTTCACCACAATAAGCAGCCCTCAGGTTCCTGGAATACAACTAGTTTTAGTTTAATAGTATACATTTTATTAATTGAGGAACCTCTGCATCCTGTAGGCTATTAAAATCAATATAAACATACACAGAATAATGAGAAATTTAGCTAACCAGTGAGCCACAGCTTTCTGAAAAATATGCATGAAATCGTTTGTTGCATGTGTGACAGTTGCAGGCATTCTGAAAGTGCACCATAACTGAGTAGTAAATGATTTACAAAGCAGTTTAGTTGAATAAAGAGCATTGTTTTTTAAATGCAGAAAGTTAAATTACTATTGTATTGAAAATAAGGTGAGCTTAATGTAATCTGTTAGAGAATTTTTTAAACTCGCATTCCGTGCCCTAGGTCCAAATACTGTGCTTGTGTTCTTTACACTATAGAAAGTAAGGAGATCAACATGCTGCATGGCTTCATCTTTGCTAAGTGTGAAGCAGTGCAAAATGCACTGTAAAGGTAAAATTCCATTAATCGGTTTATTGTTAAGTAGGCTGAAAAATTATCTGAAAAATATTGATGTTCAGATAACAATTACTGATTTTAAGTAACTAGTTTAACAGCAACAGATTTAACTTCCATTTAACATAACATGTCTATTCTGTGGTGTTGCTTTGTTTTTTCACAGGCATACTGATTATAAAGTCATTTCACCTGCTTTAAGGGCTGTTGGAAATATTGTGACTGGTGACGATATTCAGACTCAAGTAAGACCCATTGAAATTTTCACATGAAAGTTGTTTTAAGTTCTTCTTGCTTGTTTCCAGTATTAGTCTTAATTTTTTAGTTTAATGTAAAAAGTGGCTGGCTATTTTAATTCACACTAGCTTTAATCGTTACTGGTAAAATTATTTTTTTTAACACTAGAATTCCTGAAGCCTACAAAAAAATTCATAATCCTGGCCCACCTTAAATTCCTTCGCTCCTCTCCATCATCGTCTTTTGCGTTGTAAATGTTGATCAGCACAAGCAGCCTACAATCCCATCACCCCGTCCAACGCCCAATCGCAAAGCAGGTTCTCAGTGCTCAGTATTTATCTTGAAGTGCCTGGAGTTGTAGAGGGTAAATATATTATCATTTTGAATAGATACATTTCATGTGTGTTCCGTGTCTACAACAATCTATGTTAACACATCGTTTAAACGGAAACGTTTTTCATGTTATAGTAATTGACAAAATGTAGACATGAAGTGTATAATGTGTGAAGCCTGAAGTCCAAATATCAAATAAACACTTTCACAAAAGGTACAACTATAACAAAACATGTGTGTTTTTATTCAAGAATATAAACGAAGAAAAAGAAAGTGGGTTAGGGTAGGCTATTGATACAACAGCTTACATCATGCAGTGGTAAGAACTGCTGACTCGTCATCAATAGGTCACCGGTTCGATACCGACTGGCTCCCAAATTTACTGTTTTTAGTAGTGAGCTGCTGTTATTGTTAATATTTTACAATAAAAATATACATTTGATTTGCGTCTGTAACTGACGGTGAAAATTTATAGTACTCTGCATTTTTTTTTTTCCCCCAGTTTTCTTCTCTCGGTCATGTTCACACTCCAACAACCCAAAACCCCAATCTCAAGCTATTTTCAGATGACGACATTTTTATTTAAAAACAATGTCAGATCTTGTGCGTGAACAGGACTGGGACTGGGGAAACTATGGACGTTGGTGTGAGTGGTGTGCATGACCGGGAATGATTATAGATGTGATTGTTTTATTCTTGAGTGTTCCTGCTCACACTGAATTAGCATGCACCTTCTGGTCTATGATGTCAAAACCGCAGTGACAAAAAAGGGAGACATATTTATGTATGACATTTGGAATAATTAATTTTATGACCTGTATAGCACATTTCGGAAAACATTGTTGTACTAATGCAACATTGTATTCATTCACATACCTTCATGTGGTAGTGGTCAGTGACCTGTTTTTTTTTTTTTTTCTCTTTCACCCCCATCTTGCCCCCCCTCCCCGATCTTGCCCAGCCTCCACATTTTGGTGCATGGTGGCGTTTCTCTTGTATTCCAGGAGAGCCAGAGGACAATAGTACAAAGAAGTTGGTTCCATGCTATATACAATCATTAAATTCAAATGTTAACAGTTCCCACACACCCAAGAACCATCCTTCCTGCATTTACAAGAAAAGGCAATGGAAAAAGAAAAGAGGATGCAAAATTGACAAGCTTCTGTTCTAAGACCTCCACTTCCCCCTGGAAAGAAAGTTCAGTGTCCGGTGCTCCTTCAGTGTAATAGGAACCACAGCATAGAGAGATCTGTACATTGCAACAGGTGCACATGTCATAAATGCACGAAGGATGGTCCTTGGGTGTGTGTGAACTGTTAACATTTGAATTTGATAATTGTATATAGCGTGGAACTGACCTCTCTGTACTATTCTGTTCTCTGCATCTCCTGGAATACAAAAGAAACCCCACCATGCACCAAAATGTGGAGACAGGGCAAGATCGGGGGGAAAAAAACAAACGCTGTCAGTGACTGCAGCCACATGAAAGTATGCGAATGAATACAATGTTGCATTAGTGCAACAATGTTTTCCCGAAATGTGCTATACAGGTCATAAAATGAATTATTCCAAATTTCATATATACCTATGTCTCTCGTTTTTTGTCAGTGCAGCTTTGACATCATGGACCAGAAGGTGCATACTAATTCAGCGTGAGTAGGAACACCTAAGAATAAAACTGAATATAAAAAATTCACATCTGCAATCATTCTCAGTCACGCACACCACTCACACCCACGTCCACAGTTTTTTCCTAGTCCCAGTCTCATTCACGCAGAAGATCTGACACTGTTTTCAAATAAAGAGGTGGTATAACGAAACAAGTTTGTTATACCACGTCTTTATCTGAAAACCGCGTCAGATTGGGAGTTTTTCGAGGATGGGTGTGAGGGGTTGTGGGAGCGTGACTGAGAGAATAAAACTGGGGGAAAAAAAAAACGCTAACTTTAACAAGTACTTTAAATTTACACCTGCTGTTACAGACGCAAATCAAGTCTATTTTTATTGTGTAATATTAAGAATACCTTTTGTGAAAGTGTTTATTTGATATTTGGACTTCAGGCTTCATACATTATGCACTTCATGTCTACATTTTGTCAATTATTACTAAAACATGAAAACCATTTCTGTGTTAACGATGTGTTTACATAGATTGTTATAGACATGGAGCACACATGAAATGTATGTATTTCAAGTGATGCTACTATTAGCCCTCTACAACTCCAGGTACTTCACTTCAAGATAAACACTGAGCAGTGAGAACCTTCTTTGCGAATTGAGCTGTGGAGGTAGGCGGGGGGATGGGATAGCATGCTGCTTGTACTGATCGACACATTTACAACACAAAAGACGCTGACAGAGAGGTGAGAAGGAATTTAAGGTGGCCCAGGATTACGAGTTTTTTGTAGGCTTCGGGAATTCTAGTGTCTTCTCACACCGGTCTGCTTTTAGATGTACAGTTTGCACTAAGATTTTTAACTGTTCTCTGGCATCCTCCTACTGTTGATTTCAATTCTCATGTACTCTTGAAACTCAATCTTGTGACCCCTGAAAGCAAAAAGAAGCATACGGGCGTGTTGGTGACTTTTAATTATTGTGTTTAATTTGTTTGAGGAATCACTAGCGATTTTTGTCTGGGTATCTCATGTATGTTACAGGCAGTGCAAAATTTTCTTGGCTTCACTTTCTCTTTGATCTTGACACTTTGTTTAGACAGAATCATAAGTGTCACATTTGTTTCAATTTTGACATGCAATCATCCTCGTGTCAGAAGCTTCTCAAAGACAAAAAATTTAATTATTAATAATAGAGGTATCTCTTATATATATTTCTCTTCTGGTTCATCCTGCTTCCACATCAAAACCGGTCCCGCCCACACACAGCCAACACGGTGCTTCTCGATTCCTGTTCGTCCTCTTCCAAACCCTTCCCCACGCTTCAAAACCGGTCCCGCTCACATGAAGCTGACACGGCATTTCTCGATTCCTATTTGTCCTCTTCCAAACCTTTCCCCATGCTGTCTGCGGCTCCTGTGTCTTTACAACAGCTTCTTACACAGCAAACATCAGAAGCTAAAAATTATCGTGAACACATTCGAGAGTACAACTCTTCTCTAGCATTTGCTTCCTTGGGTGCACAGATAACTCAACCTCCTGGCTACGGACCATACTGTTTTAAAATACACGGGCAAATTTATCACCAAATCTCTCCACTATACGCTAACACTTCTACCTCTCCAGGATATGGACAGTTGTATGTTTTTGACACAGCTCAAGCTACTGAAGTACGCTTACAAAATAAAGCAAACTCTGCATGCAGCGAAAATTTACTTCTCCAGCTAGATTCCATGCTTAGAACCATCAACCCCTTCGCTCTATTTTGCACTCCAGCCGCAAACTATTCCAACAGTACGTCGTAGATGCGTATGTTAAAACAGAGGGCACGCGTCTCAACTATCTCAGATTACATCAACAAGAGCTGTGCGTGGAACAATACAAAGGACTATCAGACGCACTGCAAGCAAACGCTGAAAATAATGTACGTGTAGGCAAAATGATCATATTACTGTCCACATTTCCAGGAAGTCCAAGATACATGCAACAAAACTATCAGGATGCCATGGCCATAGTACATAAATTCGGAAAGCCCGATTTATTTATCACTTTCACATGTAATCCTGCTTGGCCAGAAATTCTACATGCGCTGTCGTATACCCAAAGACCAGAGAACAGACCTGATACCAGTCTTCAGCCATGGTCAGTTGTACGTGGCTTATTCTAGGGTTCAATCTTTCGACTCATTATCTGTGTTCTCCACCAGAACACCTATGCACAACTGCGTCTTTCAAGAAGTATTTATTTCTTCTTGATTTCTGAATTCCTTTCTCACTGTTTTCTGTTCCTATTCTTACACCGCCGTATGCTATGGTGGGCGTTGGCTAGTAAATATAATAAAAGCACAAATGTGCAAACATGCATAAAGTATCTAGTATTTTAATATTTGTTTGAATATGTTCAAATGTATACTTATGTGACTATTTCACCTTTACATTTTTGCTAATTTGACACTTCAATTATTAACTATTCATCATACATATCTTCAAAGACTAGTTATGTGTCTTCCAATGTCATTACCAAGTTCTATTACTCTGTCTTTATGTTGTCTTCAGACATTTACTTTATAGTCTCAATCTAATATATTACAAATGCACTTTTTTATGCTAGATGAACAGTAGTGTAAATAATGAAAATATGAAGCATCAGTAGATGATACTACATACTGTACCTTCTTTTGTATGCAGTTAAACCAGGATCTGTTGACACATCTGATTGTGACTTTGCAAAAGAAACCTTTGTTCTCATTTTACACACTTTCTGAATTTTTTTTCACTTTTTTGTTATAGGTGTGTAGAGTGTAGACTCATGGGCAAAAATGGAAAATTTATCTACTCGAAATTATACAACACACAGTGTGCAGAAAGTGAAGGGGGCTAAATATTTTTTGATTTCACTGTATATATTAATAAACCTCTTTAATAATATAATCTGATGTTAAATAATGCAAATGCACAATGTTATTGAAAATTCAAGGTCATTTGTGGTCAGTTCGTGACCATCTAGATCAGGGCTATTCAATTACAATCTCAGTTGGGCCACATATTCAAACCAAGAAATTTAACTGCGCCAGACATTTTCAGCGGCCGGTAAGCAACAGGTAATGAGAAATGTTAAATCAACACAAATGATTGTATTTTAAAACAAGTTTTATTCATTGTTTCCCTTATACATTTGGTCACATCTGTCACAGGCGGATCAAAAAGTTATTTAGAAGAAGAAAAAAAAAAAACAAAAAAACAATAATTGAACAGAATCTGAGGTAGTAGCAATACTTTTTTCCCACTTCTGAAATAAAAAAAAAAAAACATTTTGCTCATATCTGACCTAGGCTCATCACAAAGTGCATAAAATCAAAAAAGTGCACAGTGTTATCGATAACATTGGCTTCTCTATTGAAATACGAGATCCTCCCCAAATTTAAATGGGTGGTCATGACAGGCAAAGGATTTTTTTTTTTTATTTTCCTCATAGAACACCAAAACGGCTGAAATAACAACTAACAAAGTGGCATTTTTAATATCATTTTAACAAAGTTTACTGTACGCCATCAATCACAGAGCACCCAAAGAACCTAGAATGATCTGGGATGATTCTGTAAAGAGGAATAGTCTCTGATCGCCTGCCTTGTATTATCCAGTCTTGTATGAGAAAACTGTACAACCTCCCTTTGCCAGTAAAACAGCACTAAGTATTAAATGCAGGGGTGCCAGTAATCATGGCACATGTAGTTTTTTAAAAAAATAATCACTTATTGATGAATTACTGTATTTCTGTACTGTATTTTTCTCAGAATAAACTTATGTCAGTTAAATGTATTTTTGTCTGTGTGAGAGTAAGGTAATTCATCAAAAGTTGAATTTTTTTATAACCCTTTTACTCTTCTTTCCCTGGGGTGGCAGTTATTCTGGAGGGGGACTTACAAGCATAGCATGGACAGCTAACCAAGGCCACCCACTTCACACTCTGTCCATCATAACATAAAGATATTAATATATGTAGATGGATATTTAAAGATTTTTTTTGCATGCCTGTGTAATGGTTTCCATGATAATTGGCATTTGTAATTTTGAGTCACTGATGTCCAAAATCAAATGCATGTGTATTTTGCTAAAACTATGCCTTTCCATTGATAACATTGATTTTGATCTTGAAACTGACTTTTGAATTTACTTTTCCTTTAGCCTATTTTATTTCACGTTATTCCAAGTGGTTGAATGATGCAAAACCATGTTTAATAAAAGTTAAAGGGTTATTGAGAAGAGAGAGAGAAAATGCTAAACTTCTTATCTGTAAAGGCCTTAGGGGAAATTAATGTCCCATGTCAAGTGATCAACAGCTCATTGATCTCTTGTATTCGAAAGATTGATATAAACTATTCTCAAAACAAGGCAGTGAGTTTGTTTGCTTTTTTAATTAATCACACTTCTTTAGCCTGGCCACAATGGCCTCATGCATTTCTGATTAAAATTTATTACCAAAATTGTCCATATGCACCCTCCATTCTCAGCATAAATTTGCATTTCTTTCACATTTGTGGACATTACCTTCCAAGTTGATGTTTGGATGTCATTAAAGCAGCTTCTGAAATTTGACAGCTCAGATTAGGGCATTTGATTCTAGGTGGATGTTTTTTCCACTACATCTAACAGTCAGTGTAAAAACAGCTATCAGAGACTGCTTTGAGTGGAGAATGGAGGGGAGCATACCGTCGTCTTCTAATGCATATAGACTTTGTGGTTGCTATGTAAACTACTGTACACAAAGCACCATGCATGTACACCAGCCTATTTATCTTTATAACTTTTAGAGTATGTAATAGCATATGAAGTTTATAATTGTGTGTGTGTGTGTGTGTATATGGTTTGTTTTATAATTTGACGCCTAATGGCATCTACTGATATTTATTTATGGCACACTTTAGTTTAACTTGATGTCATTCATTGATGTCCAGCTTTTTTTTTTTTTTTTGTGTGTATGCTTCATTAAATGTTTCAAACTGATATTTTACCTTTTAGATTATTTATATAATGTAAAAATTAAATTATATATTTTCATTGTGAGTTAAAACTAGATGCTGCAAAGGATAACCCTAGTTTTTGATGTTTTCTTCTAGGTAATATTAAATTGTTCAGCGTTGCCATGTCTTCTGCATTTGCTTAGTAGTCCTAAAGAATCCATTAGGAAGGAAGCCTGTTGGACAGTTTCTAACATTACAGCTGGGAATAGAGCTCAGATTCAGGTATGCTCAAAAGGATTCCAAAATGAATATTATTTAGGTCTTGTATATTCAATATCCTAAAGAAATGAAATGCACCATATCATGGGGGCAGAATAAAATGTGCTTCAAGTATCAGACAAAATAATAAATTGATTCATAGTGCTAAAAAATAATTTAAGCCAAATGAATGAAGTTTTTAACATGTTTTCATTGGGTTGCAATGGGATTTTTCCCTATAACTTGCTGAATATAGTGATACTTCAATCCTCCTTTACACCACCTGCTGGTTGCATATTGTATGGAGTAATATTATTATACATTTTCTTTCACAATGTTTCAATTTTATGCTTCATACAGCGAGTCTTTTTCTTTTGCATTTGGCAGGGGAAGTCAATAGCAGAAAATCAAGGCTATACTGCATTGTTTCTTTTTCATTTTATTTATCAGCACAGCGTTAGTTTTTCATAAACATTTTAAATATATTAGCTACATAACCACTCATGTTAAATCACTTAAAAGAACACCATTTAACAAGAACTACAAGGAAAGCATATATCAGGGTAAAGTGTATCTTTTGCCAAATTCAGGACATTGGACCAACCTTGGCAACTAGAAAAACCTTACGACATTTAATAATATCCATGTTCCTTAATTAAAAAGAGTGAAAAAAATTAACTGGAGCAGCAGCAGGCTTAACAGAGAGATAGTGTATTTGCAGAGTAATATAGAGCTTATATCTTAATTGGACAATGTTTTCATCTTAATCTGGGGAATGTTCAAAATATTTTGAATTTCCATTAAACCAGCCTTCCTAAATGAAGAATTTTGGAAGAAATAGAATAGTTGCCTTAAGATGTCGTTCAGTTTTGTTAAATAAGGTACAGCAGCTGCTGCTTGGGCACTTGCAAGGGCCAATCGGCGGTTTAAACAGTGGCAGTTGACCAAGAGTCCAGATGTTTTATCTTTAAGCTGTTTTGCCACACCTTTCTGTTTCCCAATCATAACAGCTGCTCCATTTGACCCTAGTCCAACCAGATTAGCAGTTTTGAAGCCTAGAGTGTCCATAGTCTCGCTCAGTTTGTTGGTTATAGTCTCTGCTTTGCCATCAATCATATTGCGGGTTGATACAAAACTAATTCTGACCTCTTTAGTGACCTGGCAAACATCCATCCATCCATTTTCCAACCTGCTGAATCCGAACACAGGGTCACGGGGGTCTGCTGGAGCCAATCCCAGCCAACACAGGGCACAAGGCAGGAACCAATCCCGGGCAGGGTGCCAACCCACCGCAGGACACACACAAACACACTCACACACCAAGCACACACTAGGGCCAATTTAGAATCGCCAATCCACCTAACCTGCATGTCTTTGGACTGTGGGAGGAAACCGGAGCGCCCGGAGGAAACCCTGGCAAACATATTTAATGTAAATAATTAATTGTTTTACATCTGAGATGTCTGTGGTTTCATCATACAGAATACTGAAAAAATTTTCTGCGTGTATATTTTTCAGTAGGTTAGATGTTATTTCTGATGCAGAAAGACATCCAGCAGCTCTTGCATTATTCTTTCAGAGGTTTAATGTGCATTTTTACCAACATTGAAATGTTGTGAAAAGGAACAACCCATTTCTTTACAGTGTTCCTACAGCTTTTCAAACAACATTGTATGTGGTAACTCATTTTTTGCCAATCAATGCATGGATCTTAAAGCTCCCACAAAGACATCCCTCTAAGTTATTTAACACAGATAGAGATCTTTCAATTTGACCGATTCCAGTTTGCTCTAGTACATGCTTTCCTAAAAGGTTAGCAGAAGACTCGATGTGCGTTTTACTTTTTTCATGGTCCAGCAAGCTTTCTTTTCGAATTCTTGTGCATGGCACATTTACCCAAGGTAACCCCTCCTTGGTGGGTGTTTGTTTAAATATTTCATGCACAATGAGTACCACATACCATTTTCTTTGACCATTAGCCAATCAAAATCTTTAAACCATTGTTTGTTTATGCCTGATAAGCAGTGCTTAGATTTATCAATTGGCAGAGTGTGTGCTGAAAAGATTTCCCCTGATGGACCAGCCTCTGCAATGTCTTTGTCTGAAATTGCCACATGAGGAGTTGACGCTGCACCTTCATTAGTCTGTGATGTCTCTTTTCTGAAATAACTGAGCACTGTTGTTTTCTGAACATTTTTTTTGCTCATGTTGGTAAAACGTTTGAAAAAAAAAAAAAAAAAATTAAAAGTACCTATGAATAAGACTTTTGAGTGGGAAAGTGAGAGCCTGTTGGATATTCAGTTCACACTTGCACTACGGCAGGTACGCACTCTCGACATTTTCACTTTAATCTCGACACTTATGTCGAGAATAAAGTCGACATTTCCACTTTATTCTCAACATTTCTACTTTATTCTCGCTGTTTATCTTGAGATTAAAGTCGACATGTTGACTTTATTCTCGTAGTTTGTCATTAAAGTAGAACATCATAAACTAAACATTTTAAAATGAATATTTAATTTACTAGATTTTCTCAAACCCCGTCATAAGTTATGTAGCATCGTGTCAACTTTATTCTTGTCATATAGTTTTTTTCTTCACTTTGTCCGTATTTTTTTCTTCACCGTGGCCCTAATACGCTTCCCTACAAAGCCCTCAGCAATTCAGTGACAAAACTTTAGCTCAGGACACAGTGTTTGTTGCAAGGGTTTCTGCACACTTTTTGCAATATGGACGCAGGTCCAAATATGAGCAAATATAAGAACGGCAGATGGGGTCACTTTAAACAGGAACCACAGTGAGTGCTACAAGGATTTTTGCACACAGAACACACCTAATGCTTAAACAACTGTGTGTGTGTGTATATATAATATATAAGTGTATATATATATATATATATATATAATATATAAGTGTATGTATGTGTATATATATATATATATATATATATATATATATATATATATATATATATATATATATATATATATATATATAATATTTTATTAATATTGGTTTGCTATGTACTGAACAAGAAGAGATCTTCTTATCTATACAGACTGCACCGATGCTGAGAACAGAGACATCACTTCCTGATGCCCTTTTTCTGATATCTGACAGGCTGGTTCCACTAGACTTTTTTTATTTTATCAGTCGTCCTCTTCCCCGCCCACCTCCACATGCTCTTTGCTTATGAACTGCCGCTCTGCCCCTGCTATTACCATGTACATCCCCCTCTTGAAACTCCACCTCCCCATACTCTTTGCTTGTGAACTCAGCTCCGCCTTGTCCCCCGCTATTAGCTTTAGCAACATTTGTCCACCTGCCCGCTCATCCCTTGCCAACTCTGCAGATCATTAGATCTGCTTGTGCCTGTAGATCTGCAGCTGTCATCTCACAATGTCATGCGAGATGACAGCCGGGCACTCAACTAAATAGCCGGGCGGAGCGCCCAGCTAAAAGACGCTAGGGAGAACACTGAAGTGAGTCAATAAAATGTCCATAATTTGAGTATAGAATTCAATGTGTCCAAGTGGACCACAAACCAAACAAGAATTACTGAAAGTAGGAATCCAGTTTTTAAAATCACTGAAGATTGGCCATCAGCAGGTCAGCTTTGGGTTGGGAAAAGTGATTCTTTAACAGTGTCTACTTAAATGGAATATTTAATTTCTCTTTGTGATTAGGAGATTGAGGGAGGAAGATGGAGAATAGTAATAAAAACACTGAAACCAACTGAATTGCTGGGACTGGGAAGTTAGCAATCATAAACTACTAACTCGTAATCTTAAGATAGTTAGTAGTTAAAAGATTAAAGAAAAGATCTAGCAACACATGTCAGAATCATTACAGAAGGACTTGTGCAAAACTCAGACTTAGTCAGCTGTTGGCTGATGAAATTTTAATATTAAGTACACACAGGCTGTAAATTTGTTAAAATTGAATACACAAAGCGGACATCTGAAACTTGACACTTTCCTTGTCCAGGCATTGTACTGAAGTAAGAAATCTAATAGGTTAGTAAGTTACGTACCATCTTGTTTTTAGTATAAGTCAAGACAAGTTGCTTTTCAGCTATGCTATGTGCTAGTGAGATCATATCTGATACTTTTTTACAGTGCTGATTTGCGTTATGATAAAGATAGAATAAACCTAGAGGAAGTCCCGAAGTGTGCAATTAGACTCCTTCTAGGACTGCAGGGTAGTCAAGTGCATAAAGATTAAAGGGGTTGAATCTTTTCTGTTTAATGAAACAGAGGTTAGGAAAGCAAGATGATAGTAGCGTACACATTGTGAAATGAATTAGTACAATGGAGTTACAGCTGTTACTTTAAAATGAGTTAAACAAGGGGACACAGATTGAGAGTGGTTATGTGTAAATTTTGCATAAAAAGGTTTTTCCTCACACAGGGAAACGTGGATATGTGGAAAACATTTTTAAATATTGTAGTAGGTAGCACTAAGTAGTGATTAAGTATTTTGGGCTGATCAGCCTGTTCTTGTTTACATTTTTCTTATGGTATACATTTGTGCAGATTTCCAACTATAGTACAAAGACTGAAAAATTCATGTATTATATATGTGCATGAACACATGAAAGACTTTTCTTTTTATTTATGCCATGCTTGCTTGTAGTCTGTATAAAACCCAAAACCACTAGGTGGCAGCAATTGTCAAAATAGATGTGAAACATTACTTAATCATTAAAACTAGCCAACCCGCGCCACATAATTATGTATTGATGGGTGAACACTTCCTGAACGACACAGTTGTCCAAATGGGGGTGGGTTTGTGGATACCACTGTGAGTGAATGAAAAGATGGACCTCTAGAGAGAGCAACATAAAATTGTCCGTGACTGAAAGCGAGATCGTCTGTGACGATAGAGGCCACGCTGGTGAAAGTTACTTCGTCGGTAGGGATAAGTTTCAGCACTTGTTCATTAAGGTGTAGCAAGTCTTCGTTGTTGACGCTTAATACAGTGATCCCTCGCTATATCGCGCTTCGCCTTTCGCGGCTTCACTCCATCGCGGATTTTATATGTAAGCATATTTAAATATATATCGCGGATTTTTCGCTGCTTCGCGGGTTTCTGCGGACAATAGGTCTTTTAATTTCTGGTACATGCTTCCTCAGTTGGTTTGCCCAGTTGATTTCATACAAGGGACGCTATTGGCAGATGGCTGAGAAGCTACCCAACTTACTTTCTCTCTCCCTCTCTCTCTCTCTTGCGCTGACGTAGGGGGGTGTGAGCAGGGGGGCTGTGTGCAGCTGCTTCCTGAAGGACATGCTGCACGGAGCTTCGCATACTTAAAAGCTCAAAGGGCACGTATTGATTTTTTTTATCTGTCTCTCTCTATCTTTCTCTATCTCTCTCTCTCTTCCTGCTCCTGACAGAGGGGGTGTGAGCTGCCGCCTTCAACAGCTTTGTACCGGCGGTGCTTCGCATACTTAAAAGCCAAAAAGCCCTATTGATTTTTTTTTTGACTGCTTGCTTTGCACTCCTTTGAAAAGGAAGATATGTTTGCATTCTTTTAATTGTGAGACAGAACTGTCATCTCTGTCTTGTCATGGAGCACAGTTTAAACTTTTGAAAAAGAGACAAATGTTTGTTTGCAGTGTTTGAATAACGTTCCTGTCTCTCTACAACCTCCTGTGTTTCTGCGCAAATCTGTGACCCAAGCATGACATTCTAAAAATAACCATATAAACATATGGTTTCTACTTCGCGGATTTTCCTATTTCGCGGGTGGCTCTGGAACGCAACCCCCGCGATGGAGGAGGGATTACTGTATAGCTTGCGTACTGAGTTGTTCCGGAGTCACAGTTGAGAAACACTTTTTTAATGTCTTTTAAGCACAGGGAAAAAAATGAACATGTGAAACATCCGTAATGTAATAAGGCACCAAGAAAAGTAACATTGCAATAATGCTATCTATGACCCGATCACTGTAAGCAGAAGTGAAAACAAAATCGAGCCCGGTGCATTCTTTAACTGCTTTGTAGCGCAGCAGTAGTGTTGCTGCTTTGCAGTAAGGAGACTGTGGAAGATTTTGGGTTCGCTTCCCGGTTCCTCCCTGTGTGGATAGTGCTTTGAATACTGAAAACACCGGTATATCTATGTAATGAAGTATTATTATTCTTATGCGTCCAGCGCTCTCTCGTGCCTGTATGTGTATGTATGTGTGTGTGTGTGTGTCGCTCGCTTGTGTTCCTGCAGGCATACGTCGCATAATCATTTATTGATGGCTGAACAGTTCCGGAAAGACACAGTTGTCTAAAAGTGTTGGTTTTGAGGATACAACAGTAAGTGGATGAAAAGATGGAACTCTGGAGAGAGCAGCATACAACTGTCCGTGACTGAAAACTGGTTTTGGCAGATACATGATTATCTTTTTGAAAGTTTGGCCCTGTGCCATATTAATTGTCATCACAAAGGCCAATCTAACAGGAAATTGTCTTCGTGTAAAAATAAAAGGCAAATCATCTGCAACAAACAAACTGTTTTACACGCTGCATACCAACCCGCGGCGTAGTATATGCCGCATAATCATGCCGCTTTTTTAATGTTTTTTAAGCAGAGGGAAAAAAATGAACATTTGCAAAATCCGTAACGCTGCTTTCAGTAAGTACAATGAACACACGTTTAATTTGTCGGCCACTTTTTGCCAGCCGTCTTTTCTGGTTTGGGCCACTTTTGCAGTGTTACCGCTTGTGCATATTAAATCTTGAAATCCTTCGAGTAACTAATTAACTAACTCCCTCCCACCCATACACGCACACACACACACACACACACACACACACACACACAGCTTGTGTGAAAAAAATGCGCCCATATTTTCATCATTTTGTTGCAGCCTATCAAAGACTTGCTGATCATGTTTTCTAGACTCAATATACATTGGCTTTTCACTCAGTGTGGGAGCGCGCATTCATCTTGTATTATTACATCCAGCTACACGGCTGCGTTTGAAAAACCGACTTATCCCGGATGAGTTTCACCGGCATTAATGATTAGGAATCTGGTTGGAACAAAACCCTGCAGCCACAGGGGTTCACCAGGACCGAGTTTGGGAAACACTGCTGAACACAGACAAAACTGACTCAGGTGAGGAGTTGGGGCGGGCAAAGTAGTTGCAGCTATTGATTATTCAGTGTTGTTTGCCTGGGTGTCTGATCTGCTCGATGGGATCAGAAATAAAAGGAAAACAATGTGAAGGCAATGTCACAGGTGATCCTGTGGTATAGCGGGTCCACAGCTCCCCTTCGAAAGGCCATTTTTAAATAATCATCGCACTCACAGCGTAGCGAGGGTTGTGGAAGTATGGCTGAAATGGTTTCCGGGTGAAGTTGTGCTGTGGGCATTTCTCCCCTGTGCAGTGTGCGAGCGAGTGAGGAGAGAGAGAAAGCAGGCTCGAAGGCAATGTGTTCCTATGGTATAGCGGGTCCATAGCTCCCCTTCAAAAGGCCATTTTTAATCAGGCGACTGACAGTAGTGGAGTCAGGCACAGAGAAGGTCAGCTGCTGAGAGAGCGTCTCGACTGTTGCAGGGCCTTCATCAGTGAAGCAGATGAGACGCTAATGAAAAAGAGGCACAGGGCTTATTGGTTTTTAACGGCTGCTTCCTTCATTGTGTTTTAACCTCAGTTTTAAAGGATTGTTTTAAGGATCCCATGGGACACCCCTCGCAAACTGTTTTAGATGCTGCATACAGCGATTCACATCTGCGAGAAACATGCCCCTATGAACAATCAACATGGCTCAGAGGTGCATGTGGACTCTAGCACAGACAAACATAAATGACGGCGTGTTTTCCGAGGCGTCGCGTCCGAGTTGGTGAGCGTGGCTCTGTGAGTTGTCATCGTATCCAATGGTCTTAGAGTTGGTGGGCGTGGCTGTCTTGCATGCTTTCCATGGGTGTCTACTTGTCGGCGGCTTAGTGAATTATATATATAGATAATGGTAAAAATCTTTTTAAAGCTGAATTGTTAAAACATTTAAACTTCAATTGGAATACAGTAATCCCTCCTCCATCGCGGGGGTTGCGTTCCAGAGCCACCCGCGAAATAGGAAAATCCGCGAAGTAGAAACCATATGTTTATATGGTTATTTTTAGAATGTCATGCTTGGGTCACAGATTTGCGCAGAAACACAGGAGGTTGTAGAGAGACAGGAACGTTATTCAAACACTGCAAACAAACATTTGTCTCTTTTTCAAAAGTTTAAACTGTGCTCCATGACAAGACAGAGATGACAGTTCTGTCTCACAATTAAAAGAATGCAAACATATCTTCCTTTTCAAAGGAGTGCAAAGCAAGCAGTCAAAAAAAAAATCAATAGGGCTTTTTGGCTTTTAAGTATGCGAAGCACCGCCGGTACAAAGCTGTTGAAGGCGGCAGCTCGCACCCCCTCTGTCAGGAGCAGGAAGAGAGAGAGAGATAGAGAGACAGATAAAAAAAATCAATACGTGCCCTTTGAGCTTTTAAGTATGCGATGTCCTTTCAGGAAGCAGCTGCACACAGCCCCCCTGCTCACACCCCCCTACGTCAGCGCAAGAGAGAGAGAGAGAGAGAGAGAGAGAAAGTAAGCTGGATAGCTTCTCAGCCATCTGCCAATAGCGTCCCTTGTATGAAATCAACTGGGCAAACCAACTGAGGAAGCATGCACCAGAAATTAAAAGACCTATTGTCCGCAGAAACCCGCGAAGCAGCGAAAAATCCGCGATATATATTTAAATATGCTTACATATAAAATCCACGATGGAGTGAAGCCGCGAAAGGCGAAGCGCGATATAGCGAGGGATCACTGTATACTTGTATCTCATAGATTTACATGGAAAATAGTAAAAACTGGAGTCCGGCAACTAAACAAAGTATTTTTTAATTTTAAGTCTTAATAAGCCTTAGAGAGGAAAAAAATATAAAAAGTAAAACTTAGAAAAGAAGTTGGATTCCTGTGTTTACTTTGTTATTACCCCTAAAACCAAATTTATATTAGAAATATTATTTCTTATTGGTTCAGTTTCATCGTTTAAGTATGTGCAAATGTTTGTTTAAAAGTCTGGAGACTGTATGCATATTTTGCCTTATGAGATGCCACTACCCTATTTATATGCTGTTTTAACAATGAAGTACTGTTTATTTGTTAAACAATTAGCAAATCGAGCTGAACACTAGAATTATCAAAGGCTGATGCAGATTGCATGGAGAAAAAAAAATTTTGACATTACTTTTTTTTTTTTAGTTTCTGTTTGCGAGGATTTTGCAATTAAGCATAAATTGGCGTGATAAGAGTGAGACACTCATTGTTTCAAGAGTGCGTAAGTTTCATATGACAGTGCTTGCAGACTGTATGATTTTTTTTATCAAGATTTTCCTTCCTGTGACACTCAGAAAACAAAATGAATCCAAGTGTTCAACAGTGGTGGACAAATTCTAAATTTGTATGATATTCTACTTGGATACCAGCCTTGCAAACCTATTATCTGGTAGTCCAGCTTTTTATACAGGGTGGAGGGTTACCTGCAACTTTTTACATGTGTTTTTTTTTTTTTTGGTAAAGTTTTGTTGTGCATGAGCACTCTTCTACCACAATATAAATGCAATCAACATTTCCCATTATAGACGAAAATGAATTTCAATTCATTATTGATAATCTTGATTCTTAATTTAGACCCAACCAATTACCATTTAGTTTCTCTGTTAAAACCTTTATACATTTACGGTATTTCTGAAGTGCAGTATAGCCTTCACAGTGTCATACACCTTTAATTGACCACAGACAGTAACCTCTGTATATGGCTTCATTAAACTTTTTCACGCTTGGACCATGGGGCAGGTCCACATGTTAGTAAAGATAAGATTTAGGCATGAAAAGGTATGTTCATTCTCTGCAGTCTTTGGGGTTTAACAGTAAGTGGCAGAATACCAGAGAGGAAGCTGTTGTGTTCTGATAGTAACCATATCAATTCATGGTGATTGCCTTTTTATTTCTCTCATGCCCTTTATGTGACTTCATAAGATGTTCATAATGTATGGCCCTTTGATTTCAAAGGGGTAATACCTAACCCCTAATGCTGAAACGGTGAAAATCTGTGACAGGAGCATTGTTGGAACTAAGCCATCACAGTTGTTCAAAAAGCTGCTAAATATTTCAGGTCATTTGCTCTTCAGTAGTAAGCCTTGCCAGTTGAAATGAGTTATCTGCTGCATCAATGCACGTTTGTTTCCAAGTTCTACATTTCATTAAATGACTCCACATTATATCAGCATTTTCTAGATCTTACAGGCTGATTAGTGTAGCAGATAGTCTTGATGATACAGTGCGTTCTCACCTTTTCAATCCTAGAATGAGTTTTGTCAAATAAATAAAGGATCACCTTTTTATATCTGGTTTCTTGATGTTCTCCGCATACAGAGCGGTATAGCTGTTACTGCAACTTTGCAGAATATCCTATATACAGTTAGGTCCATAAATATTAGAAATATTAAAAAAAAGTTCTCTCTGTCCAAATATTTATGGACCTAACTGTATTTAATCACCTGAAAAAGACTCTTTCATATACTGGAAGAACATGTCCCATGTATTGTTGTCAGAGTGCTGCATATAATTATGGTTCTTTTCACTTGTAACTGGTATTGGAACAGAGTGCCTTGTGCCTTATATGACATACTGCCAGTACACACAACAAAAGAAGTCAAGTAGGTTTTATTGTCATCTCAGCCATATACAGTTAATATAGTACATAGTGAAACGAAACAACATTCCTCCAGGAACACAGTGCTACCAGGAACACAAAACTACACATAACGTAAAGTGCATGTGTGCAAGCATGGAAGGGAGTTTTGATAAATATATCGTGTTATTTAAATGTAATTAAAAAGTTAAAAAAGGAGAAAAAAAAGATTTGTCTGTAGCGATTTATTAATATGTCAAAAGTATTGGAATACTTTATTGTATTAAACCCCCCATCCCCCATTACATGTCCTTAACACTTTTAGAAATGTTGTTGCTCTGCGTTTTCTAGTATCCAGAAAACAGACATTATGGTGACTCTTCTCTGATGTTTTGCTGCTGTGAAAAGTTTGTAAAAGTTTACATTTTGCTACTAAAAAGTAGGTTCTCAAACTTTGTGCTTTACAGTAAAACTGGAGGTTAGTACTTAACATGGATACATATTCTAAACACTTATTTTTGTGTTTTTTTGGGGCAAGCAGTAGCTGTATATATAATGCTTTTATTTGTTTTTAGGCAGTCATTGATTCCAATATTTTTCCCCTGCTGATTGAGATTCTACAGAAGGCTGAATTTCGTACAAGGAAAGAAGCAGCATGGGCCATCACTAATGCCACTTCTGGTGGAACACCTGAACAGATAAAGTAAGCCTTAATGTTCTGCCTAAAGTAATACTGGTAATAAATGTTTGCATTTGCAGGAAATGTATACTTTTTAAGTTGGGATTCTCTTATTTTATTTTTATTTATTTATATTTTTTTTGGTGAAACAACTTTTCTTTTCACACCTCATTTGTTTTTATTGTATAGGTATTTGGTATCTTTGAATTGTATCAAGCCACTCTGCGATCTTCTAACAGTGATGGATTCTAAAATAGTTCAGGTTGCTCTTAATGGACTGGAAAACATTTTGAGATTAGGAGAACAAGAAGCCAAACAAAATGGAACAGGCATCAATCCATATTGTGCCCTGATTGAAGAAGCATATGGTATGGTGCACTTTTGTGGTTTATGCATGATTTTATCCAATAGCTTGTTCCTAGAATTTTTTTTTGTACTGATTATTTTGAAAATTGAGATATTGTGGATTGTATATTTTAGGATAATGTTTAAGTAGGTTAGCAATTATCTACAATTATATTTTGTACCTTCTAATTTAGTCAGTATAGTGTTTCAGATTTGCAGACTCTCTCTGTCTGGAGTTTTCAAATTCTCACTGTTTTGCTTTGGCTTCCATGGGTATCTGGGATGCTTCTCAAACTACAGCATTTACGGTTCATGTAGAGTAAAATAAAACGTGTGTGTGTGTATGTGTGTGTGTGTGTATGTATATATATATATATATATATATATATATATATATATATATATATATATATATATATATATATATATATATATATATATAGTACTGTGCAAATGTTTTAGGCAGGTGTGAAAAAATGCTGTAAACAAAGAATGCTTTCAAAAATGGAAGTATTAATCATTTATTTTCATCAATCAACAAAATGCAGTGAATGAACAAAAGAGAAATCTAAATCAAATCAATATTTGGTGTGACCACCCTTTGCCTTCAAAACCGCATCAATTCTTCTAGGTACACTTGCACACAGTTTTTGAAGGAACTTGGCTGGTTGGTTGTTCCAAACATCTTGGAGAACTAACCACAGATCTTCTGTGGATGTAGGCTTCCTCACATCCTTCTGCCTCTTCATGTAATCCCAGACACACTCGATGATGTTGAGATCAGGGCTCTGTGGGGGCCATACCATCACTTCCAGGACTTCTTGTTCTTCTTTATGCTGAAAATAGTTCTTAATGACTTTGGCTGTATGTTTGGGGCTGTTGTCCTGCTGCAGAATAAATTTGGGGCCAATCATACGCCTCCCTGATCATTGAGAACACCATTAATCCTGACCAAATCTCCAACTCCATTTACAGAAATGCAGCCCCAAACGTTCAAGGAACCTCCACCATGCTTCACTGTTGCCTGCAGACACTCATTATTGTACCGCTCTCCAGCCCTTCGACGAACAAACTGCCTTCTGCTACAGCCAAATATTTCAAATTTTGACTCATCAGTCCAGAGCACCTGCTGCCATTTTTCTGCACCCCAGTTTCTATGTTTTTGTGCATACTTGAATCGCTTGGCTTTGTTTACATGTCAGAAGTATGGCTGCAACTCGTCCATGAAGACCACTTCTGGCCAGACTTCTCCGGACAGTAGATGGGTGTACCTGGATCCCACTGGTTTCTGCCAGTTCTGAGCTGATGGCACTGCTGGACATCTTCCGATTTCGAAGGGTAATAAGCTTGATGTGTCTTTCATCTGCTGCCGACCACTGTGTCTACGATCTTCAACGTTGCCCGTTTCTTTGTGCTTCTTCAAAAGAGCTTGAACAGCACATCTTGAAACCCCAGTCTGCTTTGAAATCTTTGTCTGGGAGAGACCTTGTTGATGCAGTATAACTACCTTGTGTCTTGTTGCTGTGCTCAATCTTGCCATGACATGAAACTGTCTTCCACAACCTCATCTTGGTAGCAGAGTTTGGCTGTTCCTCACCCAGTTTTAAGCCTCCTACAAAGCTGTTTCTGTTTCAGTTAATGACTGTGTTTAAACCTACGTGTGACATTGATGATCGTTAGCACCTGTTTATTAAAATCCCTGACTTTATGCAATTGTACCTATAAGAATTGATGCTGGTTTGAAGGCAAAAGGTAGTAACACCAAATATTGATTTGATTTAGATTTTTCTTTTGTTTGCTCACTTTGCATTTTGTAAATTGATAACAATAAACAATCATTATTTATATTTCTGAAAGCATTCTTTGTTTACAGCATTTTCTCACACCTGCCTAAAACTTTTGCACAGTACTGTATGTATGTGTATATATAAAATATATATATATATAATATAATATATATTTATATTGTGACAGGGGCCGCTGTCGTCCAAATATTGACTTTATTATAATACAGTGCACAAAGCACCCTCCACTCTACAATATCCAATAAACAATCACTAAGCAATACAATACACAATAATCCTCCACTCCCATATATATATATATATATCCATCCATCCATCCATCCATTTTCCAACCCGCTGAATCCGAACAGAGGGTCACGGGGGTCTGCTGGAGCCAATCCCAGCCAACACAGGGCACAAGGCAAGGAACCAATCCTGGGCAGGGTGCCAACCCACCGCAGGACACACACAAACACACCCACACACCAAGCACACACTAGGGCCAATTTAGAATCGCCAATCCACCTAACCTGCATGTCTTTGGACTGTGGGAGGAAACCGGAGCGCCCGGAGGAAACCCACGCAGACACGGGGAGAACATGCAAACTCCACGCAGGGAGGACCCGGGAAGCGAACCCAGGTCTCCAGGTCTCCCAACTGCGAGGCAGCAGCGCTACCCACTGCGCCACCGTGCCGCCCATAGATATATATATATATATGTATATATTTTGAAATAGTTTACTGTCAATTAATGCAAAGAGTACGCGACACGTGTTTCACCCTAATTCTGGGCTCATCAGGCGTACACACTCTACTGCACTCCCTCTCGGGAATCGAACCTCGGACGTCAGCGCTAGAGGCAAAGCCCCTAACGTTGCGCCACGGCGTGTGGTTCGTTTATTTGACAGCATGTAGATCGGGGTAATTACATTCACGGCATTCGTAGTCTGAATCACAGTCGGATTGTATGGGTGGTTAACTACCAGGTAACGCTTGTGGTTGGTCCGCAAATCAGCTAACATCCGCCATGGTGCCCTCAGTTGTGAGAAGCAGATCATAGAATAGTTGAAATAGTTTACTGTCAAATAATGCAAAGAGTACGCGACACGTGTTTCGCCCTAACTATTTCAACCATTCTATGATCTGCTTCTCACAACTGAGGGTACTGTGGCGGATGTTAGCTGATTTGCTGACCAACCACATGCGTTACCTGGTAGGTAACCACCCATACAATCAGATTGTGATTCAGACTACGAATGCCGTGAATATATGCAGTGGTATATGGTATCTCATAAACGGAGCTGTGTGAAAACCCTATTCAGATGAGTCCACACTCATTGTAATACTAAGGAAACAAAAATTAATGAGAGACGCTATCTCTTCCACCTTTTCACCTCAAACGGATACTCAAAAACATTCATTAATCGGAGCTTACACAGGAGACGCCAAATAACTCGGCAAGCAATCGACTTAAATCAGAACCCCCACCCCACCTGGCACTCACTCCCTTATCAACACAAGGTGTCAGAAGGTACAGCGCGCATCCTGACCAAGTGGGGTGTCAGAATAGCACACAAACCTACGAACAATCTGCGCACAGTCCTCTTTAATGCCAAAAACAAGAAATCGACAGCAGAAACACGAAGCGCAGTTTATAGTATCCCATGCAATTCTTGCTCAGCGGTATACATAGGACAAACTTCAAAAAGAATCTCAACATGTGTGCAGGAACATCGCAATGCCGTCAGAAGAAAGGATGCACTATCATTGATCTATGCACATACTAAATCGACAGGACATACATTCAACTAGGACAATGTAAAAGTAAAATTTAAGGTCAGTACTAAAAGTGCCAGAGAGTTGGCCGAGTCTTGGCTATCAAATGAAAACGCCATCAACAGACACTTGGACATAAATCCAGCATATGCTAACTTAAGAACATCATGTACATAATAAATAAACTGTACAAACACCCCCCCCCCCTTGATCATATGGACTTAGTCACCTCCACCCACCCCCCACTGAATGTGTTGCTATATATTGCCTTTGATTCTTGTAAGTCTAAGCATTATCCTCTGATGAAGACCCCTGACAGGGGTTGAAAGCTCAGGAATAAAACTATTTTATGATACGTGATTCGTTTTTTCTCCCGTTGTGGATCTCCAACTGCAAATATGCAAACCGTATCACAGACCTTCTCTTACATATATATATATATATATATATATATATATATATATATATAATATATGTAAGCAGTTAAACTCTCATAAAGAGCATGAGTACAGTAATTGTTTAAAAAGAAAAAAACATCTATTTTAAGAAAATATTCCTTTCCCTGTCTACAACAGAAGAGTTGTTTTAAAAATTAAGAAAATTTGTATCACTTGAGAAGCTTCTACCAAAACATAAAACACTTTTCTTTCAACCTGTAATTATGGTAATTAGCAGCATAGAGTGCCAGACAAGAAACCAACTCGGGGCAAATTCAAACACAAATCCACCCTCACACTATCACTAGGCCAATTTCAAGTTCATGTTTTTTATGTAAATAGAGTATATTGATATTCTTAGTTTTACTTGGATTACTTGCTGATCGTGATGCTAAACATGGACTTGCCTTGAAACCTCTGGGTTCTTTTTTTCCCAAAAACTATATGAGAAATAAAACATGACTGTGGAAAGTAAACTACATCCTCAACATTAGTTCACTAACACCTGAGTGTGACACTTGTATGTTGGACACCCTTTCCAAAACTATGTGCATTATTACCGAATTGGCCACCCCAAGCGGCTATACCTGCCTTTACTCTTTCCACACAATGTTCTAGTGTGTCTGAGAATTTTTGGCCATTCAGCCAACAGAGTACTTATGAGGTCAGGTACTAATGTTGGACAAAAAACCCAATTGCAATTGGCGTTGAAGACCTTTGGAATTAATTGTAACAGGATTGTGGTCAGGGCTTTGGCAGGCCACTCAAGCTCATCCATACCAAACTTGTCAAACTTTGTCTTCATGGACCTGGCTTTGTGAGCAGGGGCACAGTAAAGCTGAAACTGAAAAAATATGCACTTCCAAATTTGTGGAAGACCCTTTTCATGCTGTATCATTAATAGTAACATTCACTGGAATTAATAGGAATTTAATTTAATTCCAAACCATGAAAACACCCCAGATTGTTATCCTTCATCCTTCACCAAACTTTACTATACACAGTATATAGAGTGCTCCTGGCATCCGCCAAATCCAGATTCATCCAACAGATCGCCAGATGGTGAAGCACGATTCATCACTCCAAAAAACATGTTCCCACTGCTCCAAAGTCCAATGGTGACATGCTTGACACCTCTCCACCTAACACTGGGTATTGTACTAGTGATCTTAGGTATGTGTGCAGCTGCCAAGTCATGGAAACTCATTATTTTATGAAAATCCCAACATTAAGTTCTTGTTCGGTTGTTGCTTCCAGGGGCAATTTGGAACTCAATTGTGAGTGATGTAACAGTGGATAGGCAAATTTCATGGCTATGCGTTTCAACACTTGGCGGGCCCATCATGTGAGTTTGAGTGGTCTACTACATTACGGTGGTGCAGCTTTTGCTCCTAGACACTTTCACTTCACAATAATAGCTTACAGTTCACCAGGGCCTGTCTAGACCAGCAGAAACGTCATGTACTGACTTGTGACAACCTTGTGACAGTAACAAGTTTTATAGTCATTGAGCTCTCCACTACAACCCATTTTACTACCAGTGTTTATCAATGGTGATTGCATGGCTGTGTGTTCTATTTTATGCACCTGTTAATAGTGGGTACAACTGAATCACCTGAACTCAATAATTTGGAGAGGTGTCCATAAACCTTTGGCTATATAATGGAGATATTAATAAAATATTTGGAACCACCAATTTACCTTACCGTCATGTCTTCTGTGATATGGAAGGAGAACTTAGGATTGAACTGGACATTCAACATGGACAGTGACCTTGTATGGGGATGTAAACTCAGAAAATCAGATCTGTAAGGTGGTAGTGCAACCCTTCTTACAGCCACTCAAATGTGTTTTTGTAATATAAGCTTTTTAACTATTGTAAATGTCCTTTTCTTTTTAGGTTTGGATAAAATTGAATTTCTTCAGAGCCATGAGAATCAAGAGATCTATCAGAAAGCTTTTGATTTAATCGAGCATTATTTTGGTGTAGAGGAGGAAGATTCAAGTATTGTTCCACAGGTGGATGAAAGTCAGCAACAATTTATCTTTCAGCAACAAGAGGCTCCAATGGAGGGATTTCAACTTTAATGGAACACACAGACACACACACATCAAATCTCTAGATGGATTTTTTCTCTGTTTTTTAAGTTTTTTTTTTTTTTTAAGGTGCTTGGTAACACTTTATGCAGCCAAAGCCTGAAAGTCATACGTTCGAATTACCATAAAGCAGCTTATGCACTTATTGATAGAGAGGAGGAAAATATACTGCTGTATTAAGACTTTTTTGACTCCTTGTGACCCAATTTGTTTACTAGCATGATGAAAAGAAATTTACATTTCATATTTTTAGTCTTTTATCGTCAAATCAACAGGCAAAAGTATACACTTTGAGTCTGAAACATGGATATGAATCTAAAATTATCCACTCATTAATCTACCTCTTTCTTGCATTAAGATTAGAAAAAAGAATTACGGAAGAGTACACTTGTGTTACTTTTAAAGTATCAGAATGTAAAAAAAATGAATATTGTGAATGATCTAGTTAAGAAATGTCATTTGATCACAGCAGGTACCTGGTTTGTCTTAACTTATGTGGCTGCTTGTATGATGGCTTTCTATTGGTGTTAAGTTATGCAGATACACAGCTTTAACATAGTCTGTGAAATATATATTTTTTCAGCCTCTTTCCTTCATTCCTCTGTTCTCGTTCTCTCTCTCTCTCTCTCTCTCTAAAATCCTTTCTCTGCTGGAAATCTAATAAAATTTTTGGGTAGAAAATGTTTAGGGCTATAATTGTTTGCCAAGGAGCCAGTATTCTACAAAGTAACACCACCAATCCCAAAACCCAAAATGAGACTGCACTTAAATTGTACAAAATGTAAAAAAAATAAATAAAAGATTTGTGGTTTGCACAGTACTTTGACCATGTAGTTAGTCTATTTACTGCCTTCATTGTATTGAAAGAATATTTAAAAGTTTTATATTATTTCATACAATATACTAAACGTAGTAGTCATTTTGTAATCCGTTTTGGCTTTGGATTGTGGTTTAAAAGTGCAGTTGCAGCACTGCTGAGTGTTAGAGGACACTACTATGCAGCAGTTTTCTCTGTGCTGAAAGATTTACTGAAGATCAAGGTTTTTTATTATTATTTCTATGAAAATTGAGGAATTTTTGAATAATCAGTAATGGCTCTAAGGTTTGTAGGAGTTTTTCTTCATATTTACATGAATGAATTTATTTAAATACAATATGCAGTGGCGCTTTTGGGTACTATTTCCTAAATTGCTGTGGGCCATGCGTTAAATATTTAGCCATTAACAGATTCTTTTTTTTATTGTTGAAGATTATTCTGTCTTCCTTGTTTGTGAGTTTGTTTTTTTTTTTTTAAACTGGCAAGAGTATGCTGTTTAATTTGCCTAATCAGGACTTGGTCAAGCTTGTTTTGAGAAATTCCTATAATTTATATATGTGGCTTTTATTTATTTTTCCATGCAAGCGTTCTAATTCCATGGCCATTTTGTTTTTTTTTTTTTGTGAATATACTGTGAATGCTGTAAAGATCAGAGTCTGATTTACACACTACCATATCACTTTACAACTTGTGTTTTAATTTAAGTGAAATCATGTCTTTTACATTATTACAAATTCAGACCTCTATGTAATGAGAAAATTACAAGCAGTATTGTTTACTAAGCCTTAGTGGCACCTTGATGTAGTTCATCATGGTTATATAAAAAGGAGAAAAAATAAATAAATAAACCAGGCGGTGAAGTGGTGTGGTGTCTTTCTTTTTGCATTTTTAATTTCATTTTACCATGCAAAATGAAACTTAGAAGTGCTTGAGGTTATGCAATTGGCTTTTTTTTTTTTTTTATAACTGAAATGCGTTGTGTTTGCAACCATTTACTGTAGGTAAACTGTTTTGGACAAACCTTTATTGTATTTTTTTTTTAATAAACTTCATTGTATTTCTAGTACTACATTAATATTTTTGGGAGTAGTTTGCAGAAACTGATTGCAGAGTTTTTTTATGACAATGATTGTATTGAATTATAGCTACCTAAATGCCCACAATTTTTGTGTATAATTTATGCATGAATATGTGCTAAATATTTGAACAGGGAAAAGTACATTAACACAGCAGGCTGCTGATTATAGCTAAAGATGATCTAAGAAAATATTTCATAAATCATTTAAATTTAAAGCACACATTTGGTGTTTCAGAAACTTCTTTTTTTTTTTTTCTTTCTATGTGGTGTGTGTAATGCTTATATACTTTGCTTACTTTGTTCTTAAATGCAGCAGTGATCAAGTCCCTTCAAAGAACTGCACAATTTCATTATGGTAACTAATTTAAAGGTGGCTAACTTTGAGGCTTATTTTAACAAATGTATTTTACAGTGCAGCTAAAACATGCCTGTCTTTATATAAAATCATAAAGAGGTGAGATAGAAATCTGGTATAACAGCTAAAATTACAGACTTAATTGGAATTCCTTTGGTTTCTTGTAAAACTTTTGTAATTTCAAAATGATTAATGCACCATTTACCCACACATTCCATATTTTAATAAGTATGGAACAAAGTAAAGCATTTGCATTAACATGTTTGGGGACTGTATAGGATACAGTTCATAAGGGTTTTGTAGCACAACATGTCTTTGTCACTGCAGGGGGAAAATGTAAATACTAAATGTAATTAGTAACATTAATTTAGAAATTCTTTGCTAACGGCAAAAGTAATAATATTGGTAATAGTGTAAAGGAGCAGCTGGGACCCCTTCTAGGACAAAGTAATAAATGGCGCACTGATGTGTAAACTGCAAAAAGAAAAATTGTTGAATATGTAAAAAAAAAAAAGACAAATTGCTTTAAGAATTTCAATATGTTGTCATATTGTTCAACATTTCTATTAAAACTTCATCACCTTTAACCCCTTGAATGTTTTTGATTGATCTTCTTTTAAACATGTGACATTACCTTAACAGTGTGGTACAAATATAGTTTCTGCAGTATTTGGATCCCAGTAGTATGCAGTGAAGCCGTTTTAACTTCTTCCTTTTTATCTTTTTTACAAAGTGACTTGGGCATATGTTACAGTGACCCATCAAGATGCACATGAAGACGTTTTAGCTAAGTTATATCAAGCTGTATTTATGGCTTGTGCATGCCCAGTCACTATTCAGGGAGTGGATGGGTGGAGATAGTGCACTGCTACATATGCTTGGAGGTCCACATCAGTGACATGACGTTGAGCTGTTGTAGAAACAAAACAACTATATAGGAAGGGCAGGGCAGAGTCCAAGCCCCCACTGCTACCAACCTTAATCCTCTTAGTCTGTGTTTGTTTAATGTGAGTAGTGGCATCTTTTACATGTTCTACAACTCGATAACAGCCAGTCAAATTTTCCACGCTGTGCTGGACTGGTAGCATAACTTCAGCTGATGGTCACAGAATTAAGAAGGCAAGGCTTAGTTATATACTCCTAACCAGTGGAGCTAACAACAGATAAGAGAGTGAAGACAAAAGTGACGCCCATTACAAACTATGCTGCACATCCTAACTCTGACAGGCATTAAGTACGTGTAGCCTGTGAATTAATTCCATAGAATTGTCAGGAAACACAACTGGGCCTCTTTCATACCTACAGCAATACGTCTTTTCAATTCCTAACTGGTTACTCATTAAATAAGTTGGATTTTTTTTTTCTTGTGTTTGGGTCTGGAGTGGTGGTATTTCTTGAGCCTCTGTAAAAGCTCAATTTCCTTCTAAGACACATCTCCATCTCTCATCACTTTTAAAGTAACTTGTCACAAATGTTTCCAAGAGGCAGCAGGTTTTGTCCTCAGCCAGTTATTTGGAAATAAAATGGGTTTATGAAACTGATGGTTCCATGACAGCTGCTGTTGCTACTCCTTCCTGGCATCATTAGGTTCCTTGAAATTTTCAAGAAGTGATGCCACATCATCGTAGTTAAACAGCAAGCATTCCCAATCAATGTAAACCACTTCGTTAATTTTTTTCTTTGAATATACAGTACAATTTAGCTTGCAGTTACAACAGATAGACATAAACATTTTAAACAGTTGGCCTGGCATTACCAATAGATGCAGAAATAGTCAACGTGAAGGCCTTTGTGCTGGAGAAGTTTGAGGCTACAGTGAATGACTTTGACAGCCTTGCAGTTTCATGGCTGAGGAAGGGTTGCCCAAGTTGTGCTCATCAAGAGTGGAAAACCATTGACTTGTACTCTTAAACCAAGTAGTGCCTGAGGCATTGGTTAAAATTGGGTACATGTCTGATGTCTCAGTAGTAATTTGAAAGATCCGTAGGAGTAAGGCTATAAGGTAGGGGTGTCCAACTCCGGTCCTGGTGGGCCGCAGTGGCTGCAGGTTTTCATTCTGACCATCTTAATTAGTGAGACATTTTTTGCCTTCGTTTTAATTGACGTGACTCAGACCCTGGCTTAGTTGTTTTTTTCCTTAATGGGCAGCCAAACAACAATGAGGCAAGAAACAAGCCACCACATGACCAGCTAACCTGAAAATGAAGAAAGGTGAAGGTCTCTGTCACGTGGACTGCTCAGGTCACCAAAACATCTTGGTGGTGGTCTTAAAAAAATCAGTCTGCTGTGGCAGAATGAGAGCAGCAACAAGTCATGATATTCAATAACGGCTTTAATTAACAGCAATAATTGGCTTCTCATTAAGAAACAGGAGTTGAAATTGGCTGGAGTTTGTTCCAATTTAGCTGGTCATCTTTTGGCTCCTTTCACATCTCATTTCTGTTTGGCTGCCGTTTAATGAAGAAATGAATCAATTCAGAGGACTGAATCCTTGAAAATGGCTATTAAAATGAAGGAAAGAGAGTTACTTAGCAGTGAAAACTGCTCGCTGATTAGGAAAAGGGTTAGTGTGAAAACCTGTAGCCACTGTAGCCCACCAGGAGTTGGACAGCCCTGCTATATGGTTTGATTAGATCTAATTGGAAATGCTGACAACACTTAACATGGAGGTGTTTAGGTTTTTAGTGTAGTGAGAAAGACTGGGACCGTGGCTCAGAGTTGTTGCACTGGATGTGTTTTCCTCTCACCTTGTTCAAATATCTATTATAATAAAAAAATCCTGGGATGAGACAAGACTTTTTCAGAGAGATACTTTCACGTCCTGCGAGACGAGACTTTGTGCCAAGAGATTAAACCACACCCTGGGCCGGAAATAAAAGATAAAGTACTCTGTAGATGATAAAGTAGAGCGTCTTAAAGAATTCAAAAACGTTGGTGCGATACACATGCAGAGCAGGTTAGAGAAAATGAAAGTACTAAAATTCGAAAGTCTCAAAAAAAATTATAGTAAAGATTGCATTAGCGCAAACAAATGGAAATTATTACTCTGTGGAATAATGGAACAGCGAAAAAAGAGAGAATGTATTGTTCGGATTTAAACATTAAGTTGGATACTTGTAGATCGTCTAATTCATGTTGCCATCAGGGAAAAGTAGTGTTTCTTCCCAATGAAGAGGCGTATCTGCAAGAATTAAAAGAATTGTTGTTTGGTGAAAGTGAAATCCATATATGCTAGCAGCAGAGGCGTGAAGTGGCTGGTGCGTAGTGTTGGATGGGGCTGGGGGGTTGTCGAGCGAGCAGGGAGTTAAAAAGGATGAAAGGGTCTATTCTGATTAACCAAGGGATTATGCTTTATAGCCTTTCTTGTGAAATGTAGTATACTGGAGTATATTTGTGTAAGAATTGATTTTCATATACAGGAGGATCATCTTGTGGAATGTGGAGTTTCTGCTATGTGCTGTTTGGTCCCTCTGTACTTGCAGAGTGAGAGCTCTTTTTTTGTCCCAATACATGGCATCAAGCTGAGTTCATTCAGTGTAAGCAGTGAAATCTGCGAGGGGTGTAACTAATCTCCTCTGCTGTTTGATTTTCATAACCTGGATATTAGGCTTTGGAGTATTCTCTGCAGACTACACCACATGGCAAAGCATGTGCATGGTGTGACCAAAATGCATTTATACTTGTTATAGCCCATTTAAACAGTGTGTTGTTAGTCTTCTAGTCAACCCAGCCACAGGGGATGCACAAACCAGTGTGTTTCTTTGTGCTGGTCCCAAGCCCGGATAAATGGGGAAGGTTATGTCAGGAAGGGCATCCGGTGTGAAATTTTGCCAAATCAATATGCGGACAAAAATGATCTGTTGTGGTCACCCCTAACAGGAGCAGCCGAAAGAAGAAGTTGATAGTTTCCTAGTCAGCAAGTGACAGTGTTTGGCCAATATAGCAATTGCTAGCAATGTCTCAGCCTGTGCTGATGGAAGAAGAGTTGTGCCTGCTATTATTGACTTCACCTTCTTCTTTTCTTTTTTGTTGAGTCTCAGACCTATTGACCAAAAGCAGTGAAGGAAGAGGGTAAGTGTAAGATTTTTGTGAGTGGGGGACCTACATGATGAGCAGATGTATTGCAATTATCTTCCTTGCAACATATTCAGCCCTCATTCTGGCACCCACGTAAATATGTTCTTGAAATTCACCATTTTGGATATATGTGTCTGCCACACTGCATACTTTGAAAAATTCCTGTGCATAGCATGCGGTGAAAACACTGCAGTCGGAGGCATGTTTCCAAATCTGACATCATTTTCACCTTTGTGCCCAGAGTGGCAGAGTCGAGCATAATCAAGGCTTAACAGTTGCATCGCTGGTCTTTGCACATTGATGATGTTCTTTTGGACTTTTCATACTGTGATCTCTGGAAGGAACATTAGCATCTCTAAATCAGAGGTTACAATCCTCTATTCCAGAATGACTGTTTTGTTTTCCTGCAGGTGAGGGGTGAGCAGGAAGTCCAATACACCAGTGATTTGCTTGAGTCATGACATAGACTGAGAATCAGTACAGTAGCAGCAGTTTTGCCAGTGTTCTAATAGGTTGTGTGGTGGTGAAACAGGCTATCTTTTTGGATTTGGCTTTTAATGAATTACTTGATCTATACCTCAAGGTTACAGTGTCTTTCTAAGTGGTGACTGAATGAGATCATAACTACAATTGACTGACATTGGGTTCCTTAAAGTTTCTGTCTTATAGGAGGAGTAGCAGCTCAAAGTTCTGCAGTTATTTCTATAGGCTGAGATGTGAGGTGGTTTTCACATGTAGTTAGGATGTCCCTAGTGTGCTTTCGGTGGTGGGTGTACCAGGCACAGCCTACTGGAAGGAGCCATTTGATAGAAATTGTCATGCTGGTGGGAACAGTTATGTTGAAATACCTAGGAGTATTCCTTAGATAGATTTTAGATGTTTCCAGATATAATGACCCAGGGCCTCATGTCTAAATGTTGCATATGCCCATTTCCACGGTCAAGATGTAAAAAAACTAAAACTAGGCGCAATGCTACGCACTTTTTTCACGGCAGCCTTAGACCATCCGTACGTATGCAAGTTTCTGTTTGGTTTTGTAAACCGGCGGAACTCAACGTCTATGCAGTGCTGCTGTTTCTGTGTGGTTTCCCTTTCTTTTTTTACATTTGCATTTGTGATGTGAGCTTTATCAAATACACTGAAATTAATTGCAGATCTTTGATTACAATCAAGTTCTTTAAATTTATAAATCTGTAACAGTATAAAGGTGTATGGAATCGACATACTATTCCATTCTACCATGACTGCTTTAGTGTTGTTAGAAGATATCTCAAATGGAAGAATTCGATGAGGGCATGTATTTAGAGATCATACTGATTTCTTGTCCAATGACTGACTTCTAAGTCTATTTCAACAACAACAACAACATTTATTTATACAGCACATTTTAATATAAATTATGTAGCTCAAAGTGCTTTACAAGATGAAGAAAGAAAAAATCCATCCATCCATCCATTATCCAACCCACTATATCCTAACTACAGGGTCACGAGGATCCATCCATTTTCCAACCTGCTGAATCTGAACACAGGGTCACGGGGGTCTGCTGGAGCCAATCCCAGCCAACACTGGGCGCAAGGCAGGAAACAAACCCTGGGCAGGGCACCAGCCCACTGCAGGGCACACATTAGGGACAATTTAGGATTGCCAATGCACCTAACCTGCATGTCTTTGGACTATGGGAGGAAACCAGAGCACCCGGAGGAAACCCATACGGACACAGAGAGAACATGCAAACTCCAGGCAGGGAGGACCCGGGAAGTGAACCCGGGTCTCCTAACTGCGAGGCAGCAGCGCTACCCACTGCGCCACCGTGCCACCCAGAAAGAAAAAATAAAATATATAAAAATAAAATTAGGCAATACTAATTAACAAAGAATAAAGTAAGGTCTCTAGAGGGCTGAAGAAAAAAAAAAATATCTGTAGGGGTTCCAAGGCTACGAGACCACCCAGCCCCCACTGGGCATTCTACCTAACATAAATGATATCAATCAGTCCTCATGGTATTCAGGCTTCACATGGAAGAATTAGATTTAAATTAAACAAATTAAATTTTGATTTCCATGAGCCCCCTCCTTTAACCGTCACCTTATCTTGGTGGAGGGGTTTGCGTGTCCCAATGATCCTAGGAGCTCTGTTGTCCGGGGCTTTATGCCCCTGGTAGGGCCACCCAAGGCAAACTGGTCCTAGGTGAGGGATGAGACAAAGAGCGGTTAAACAAACCTCCTATGAAGAAAAACAATTTTGGATGGCGTTTTCCCTTGCCCGGACGCTGGTCACCGGGGCCCCACTCTGGAGCCAGGCCTGGAGGTGGGGCTCGATGGCGAGCGCCTGGTGGCCGGGCACAGCCCGAAGAGGCAACGTGGGTCCCCCTTCCCATGGGCTCACCACCTATGGGAGGGGCCAAGGAGGTCGGGTGCAGTGTGAGTTGGGTGGTGGCCGAAGGCAGGGACCTTGGCGGTCCGATCCTCGGCTACAGAAACTGGCTCTTGGGACGTGGAATGTCACCTCTCTGAAGGGGAAGGAGCCTGAGCTAGTGCGCGAAGTTGAGAGGTTCCGGCTAGATATAGTCGGACTCACCTCGACGCACAGCTTGGACTCTGGAACCAATCTCCTTGAGAGGGGCTGGACTCTGTACCACTCTGGAGTTGCCCCCGGTGAGAGGCGCCGAGCAGGTGTGGGTATACTTATTGCCCCCCAACTTGGAGCCTGTACATTGGGGTTTACCCCGGTGGACGAGAGGGTAGCCTCCCTTCGCCTTCGGGTGGGGGGACGGGTCCTAACTGTTGTTTGTGCGTATGCACCGAACAGCAGTTCAGAGTACCCACCCTTTTTGGACTCCCTGGAGGGGGTGCTAGAGGGCATACCTTCTGGGGACTCCCTCGTTCTGCTGGGAGACTTCAATGCTCACGTGGGCAATGACAGTGAGACCTGGAAGGGCGTGATTGGGAGGAATGGCCCCCCCAATCTGAACCCGAGTGGTGTTTTGTTATTGGACTTCTGTGCTCGTCACGGATTGTCCATAACGAACACCATGTTCAAGCATAGGGGTGTTCATATGTGCACTTGGCACCAGGACACCCTAGGCCTCAGTTCGATGATCGACTTTGTGCTCGTGTCGTCGGACTTGCGGCCACATGTCTTGGACACTTGGGTGAAGAGGGGGCGGAGCTGTCAACTGATCACCACCTGGTGGTGAGTTGGCTTCGATGGTGGGGGAGGATGCCGGTCAGGCATGGTAGGCCCAAACGTGTTGTGAGGGTCTGCTGGGAACGTCTGGCAGAGCCCCCTGTCAGAAGTAGCTTCAACTCCCACCTCCGGCAGAACTTCGACCACATCCCGAGGGAGGTGGCGGACATTGAGTCCGAATGGGCCATGTTCCGTGCCTCTATTGTTAAGGCAGCTGACCGGAGCTGTGGCCGTAAGGTGGTCGGTGCCTGTCGTGGCGGCAATCCCCGAACCCGTTGGTGGACACCGGCGGTGAAGGATGCCGTCAAGCTGAAGAAGGAGTCCTACAGAACCCTTTTGTCCTGTGGGACCCCGGATGCAGCTGATAGGTACCGGCAGGCCAAGCGGAATGCGGCTTTGGTGGTTGCTGAGGCAAAAACTCGGGCGTGGGAGGAGTTTGGGGAGGCCATGGAGAACGACTTTCGGACGGCTTCGAGGAGATTCTGGTCCACCATCCGGCGTCTCAGGAAGGGGAAGCAGTGCAGTGTCAACACTGTATATGGTGGGGATGGTGCGCTGCTGACCTCGACTCGGGACGTTGTGGGTCGGTGGGGGGAATACTTCGAAGACCTCCTCAATCCCATTAACATGCCTTCCAATGAGGAAGCAGAGCCTGGGGACTCAGAGGTGGGCTCCCCCATCTCTGGGACTGAGGTCACCGAGGTGGTCAAAAAACTCCTTGGTGGCAGGGCCCCGGGGGTGGATGAGATATGCCCGGAGTTCCTCAAGGCTCTGGATGTTGTAGGACTGTCTTGGCTGACACGCCTCTGCAACATCGCATGGACATCAGGGACAGTGCCTCTGGATTGGCAGACCGGGGTGGTGGTCCCCCTCTTTAAGAAGGGGGATCGGAGGGTGTGTTCCAACTACAGAGGGATCACACTCCTCAGCCTCCCTGGAAAAGTCTATTCAGGGGTCCTGGAGAGGAGGGTCCGTCGGATGGTCGAGCCTCGGATTCAGGAGGAACAGTGTGGTTTTCGTCCTGGTCGCGGAACAGTGGACCAGCTCTATACCCTTAGCAGGGTCCTGGAGGGTGCATGGGAGTTTGCCCAACCAGTCTACATGTGTTTTGTGGACTTGGAAAAGGCATTCGACCGTGTCCCTCAGGGAATCCTGTGGGGGGTACTCCGAGAGTATGGGGTACCGGCACCCCTGATAAGGGCTGTTCAGTCCCTGTACGATCGGTGCCAGAGCTTGGTCCGCATTGTCGGCAGTAAGTTGAACCCATTTCCAGTGAGAGTTGGACTCCGCCAGGGCTGCCCTTTGTCACCGATTCTGTTCATAACTTTTATGGACAGAATTTCTAGGCGCAGCCAGGGCATTGAGAGGGTCCGGTTTGGTGGGCTCAGGATTGGGTCACTGCTTTTTGCAGATGATGTTGTCCTGTTTGCTTCATCAGGCCGTGATCTTCAGCTCTCTCTGGATCGGTTCGCAGCCGAGTGTGAAGCGGCTGGGATGAGAATCAGCACCTCCAAATCCGAGACCATGGTCCTCAGCCGGAAAAGGGTGGAGTGCCCTCTCAGGGTTGGTAGCGAGATCCTGCCCCAAGTGGAGGAGTTCAAGTATCTCGGGGTCTTGTTCACGAGTGAGGGAAGAATGGAGCGTGAGATCGACAGGCGGATCGGTGCGGCATCCGCAGTAATGCTGGCGCTGCATCGGTCTGTCGTGGTGAAAAAGGAGCTGAGTCGCAAGGCGAAGCTCTCAATTTACCAGTCGATCTATGTTCCTACCCTCACCTATGGTCATGAGCTTTGGGTAGTGACCGAAAGAACGAGATCGCGAATACAAGCGGCTGAAATGAGTTTCCTCCGCAGGGTGTCTGGGCTTTCCCTTAAAGATAGGGTGAAAAGCTCAGTCATCCGGGAGGGGCTCAGAGTAGAGCCGCTATTCCTCCGCATCGAGAGGAGTCAGATGAGGTGGCTCGGGCATCTGATCAGGATGCCTCCTGGACGCCTCCCTGGTGAGGTGTTCCGGGCACGTCTAACCGGGAGGAGGCCCCGGGGAAGACCCAGGACACGCTGGAGGGACTATGTCTCTCGACTGGCCTGGGAACGCCTTGGGATTCTCCCGGAAGAGCTAGAAGAAGTGGCCGGGGAGAGGGAAGTCTGGGCACCTCTGCTCAAGCTGCTGCCCCCGCGACCCGACCTCGGATAAGCGGGAGACAATGGATGGATGGATGGATGGATGGATTTCCATGAGCTGAACTGGCGCTGGCTTTACAAAGGCAGACATTGAGGAATTGTGCTCTACCTGCTCCTTTGCAAGTTCTGTCCACCCTCTGGGTTTTTAGCCACAGGAGTTGTTCAACATGAACTGGCTGAGTGATCAGGTATTTCTCTTTCGTCACTGATTCATGCCATGCCAGCTGTATTGAGCGGAGCTGTCGACTGCACGCACATTACTATAAAGGCACCTTCAGAGAATTAATTGCTTATGTAAATAAGTAACATTTCCACTCTAATATGCTGCTCTATGAGCCACAGAAAGTGTGTCGCATTGTGCAGGCATGTAGTGTGCTGCCTAATGTGGCACACAACCATGGCTTGGCCATACCTGAAGTGATGTGTGCAGCATTTATATTTTGACCAATTAATTTAATTTGTGATAAATATCAAATAGGATAGCCCTTATATTCCTTATGTAAATTGTGTATAAAACTGCATTACGAAAAAGACCCAAATCCTCCCCCACTCCACCGGTTCCTGGAAAAATTTGCTTCTAGTAAAGCGGTCCTTGGTGTCAAAAAAGTTGGGGACCACTGCCTTAGTTCATTGGTCGCATCTCTTACAGCATCCACTGTTGCATTTTGTGACTCCAGAAATGTGTCTGTCAGCACACAGCCAGATGCTCACCTCAGCCTCAGCCTGAATATCTGTTGTATGACTCTTTGTTTATGAGTTTGTCATTTAACCTGATATGACTGCATTGTTACTGGTTTCTTCTGCACTATTAAGGTATTTAGTTGATAATCAAGTAGACAGTAAATGAAGGATAGAGAAAAAAAAGTCAGATACAAGTATGTGTTAAATATGGCCTTAGCCCCAGTCATACTGTCTTTGCTCTAGTCCAGGATTTGTTGGTAGTTTACTGTTTGCTTTCCTTTTTGTGTGTGTGTCTCAAATAACCGTTCCCTAGTTTTCCTTCATCAGCACAAAAGTTTGTGTTGGTTCTCTTGAGCAGTGCGGTCATTAGGGAGGGATTGAATTTCCTCCTTACTGGTTACTGTTAGTTCAGACTGAAGGCGCATGAATAGGGCACAATAGAACATGTATCATCTTCAGGTTTCTTGGCAATAATACCAGCATGCAAGGATTTTTTGAAATTATAATTGCCTGCCTGACATTTCTCCGTTTGTCACTGCAGGCACATTTTTTTTTCCTATTCTGAAGTCCGTGTATAACTTCAACTGTGAAAATAATTTTCTGGATTATTCTAAAAACAGGGAGTTTTCTGCTACAGGTATAAATATTGAATACATGAGAACCTGAAGAAATCTCTGCATTCGACAGGTGATAGTGAAATACTAAAATTAGATCTCAACTGAGAAAATCTTGTCACTTGTGCAAAACTCATACATGTAGTAAGTGTATGCCAACATTTGAAATACAATATGTTACTAGTTGAGCAGGCATTTGGAAGCAGTCTTTATCAGTTCAGAAATTTTAAACATGGACGTGATGTTTGCAACATTTTTTTCAGATAATTGAGTCCAAATCCAGGTCTTATCTATGTTTGTTTACGAACCGCACCTTCTCCCTATGGGTGTCAGAGTTTTTCACTGGACTCTTTTTTTGGTTTTCTATTTATTGCTGCCATTTCCACTCTGGAGAAACACATATGGTGACTCTGCTGCATTGCTGCCTCAAACTTGGTTTCATTTTATCCAACCCTGGTAATGTAATCACAGGTTAATCAGTTTTGCACTTTTGTGTAGACATTTTCCTACATGATTAAACCAGGCACATTCCAGTATTTAGTCTCATTTTTATTTGTGAGTAAAAGTTGTTTTCTTCCCTAGAAGTATTTCAGTTTGTAAACTTATTATAATGACCATGTGCTTTTCAATTATATATTATTATACATTGTGCATTTAATCTCAATAAATTTGGATCTATAATTTATTTTTAAAAAAAGCTACCATTTTATGCAAATATCTGTTGCAGCAGTTCTATAAAATGCAATTCGTCACACTCTTTGTATTCAGGAATTTAGAGTATTGAACTTTGCTCATCAAGTAAATCCAGTGTAAAGAGTTTCACAGGTGCTGAAGGTAAAACCAGGAAGCAAACATAAAAAATATACGTTAACACCTTAATTATGTAAATATATTCATGGGCTGATGATTATGATTTTCACCTTTAACTTTGTGGTAATTTTAAAGATTTAAATCAAGTGATCTGAAAGTAGAATTGAATTTTTCCCTGCTTGCATATGAATGGGGTGCATTCTGTGATGGACTGGCATTTCCTCTACGCTCTTTCCCTGAGCAGGAGGTCAGGCTTTCTCATCGTCACCTGTTCACACTCCTTCTTGTAGAACATTGCATGTTTTCACTTAGGCCACATCTTGCACTCTTTCCTAAACTGGTACCCCAGCAGCTGCCCTTTTGGATTAGTAATACACAGACATGGCTCAATTCCCTGTAGCAACTTGTGCCTTCTCACACTGGCATACTCAGGGCTTCTCCTACACTTTTAAAAATAAAGGTGCCAGAGGGGATCCATCCAAATGAAGGTTCCAGAAAGAAGCTTTCATTTATTTAGATCCATAACAGGCTCCATACAGCAAATATCCATGAATAGGTGATAACAGATTTGTGAAATACTAATGACTTATGATTTTGAAAGGACTATTACTGCGTACGAGAGCACAGGCTAAGTCCAGATTTCCTTAATCTGTTATTGTTCAGCAAAGTAGCCTACCAAACATTAAAGATTTTAGTTTTTTCCTATATATTAGGAAGTTTTTCAAACCACATACAGTAGATCCAAATTCATATGCAAAGAACCCTTCATAGAATGGCACGTCTTCAAGCAATAGTTCTACAAGAAACCATACAACCCAGTAAAAAACCATAAAAGTGTACTACCAGTGTGATGCTTACTTTTCTGAGGAGGTTTCATGTGAGACATTTTCTATGCCAGAGTAATGGTACAATAAGATACAATTAAGTATATTGAAGAAATACCCAAGTTGGTGAAGAGAGAAAATATCCAAGAAGTTATTAGGCAAATAACAGGAGGAGTAAGCAGACCACATAAGGTTAGTATGTAAAGCTAAAATATAATGGGTTAAGTAAAATGAATGCCAATTTGGATTAAAACAATGTAGCTTGCTTAATTTCTGCAATCATACTGCATAGTGTCATCAGCACATGAATTAAATTTAATATGTATCAAAACGGTAGAAAGTATTATAACTTGCATTCTGAGATTTTTCAGGTAACAAAGGTAGAGGTTGTTATACTCGCTAATCATGACAGTAAAGAGTGGCAAAGTGTTGCATGTTAATTAACACATGCCATTAAGAATTTCACTGTATTGAGTTCACACAACAGTTCTGACCCTATAAACTTACAATATACTCAATGATCTTAGGAAAAAAGTTACAAAGGAGCTTGCTTTATTTTAAGACTTTCCAGGCAAAACAAATGTACAGAGATGTATTGATATACAGTGCACCTGACTTAAATTATTTGGTCTGGTAGTCTTACAGTCTAGTAGTAAATTTACTTGTTTCCCTTTTATATAAATATATGTACAAGAGGAATGTATACCATACTTCCAAATCACTCTTCAAAAAAGAAAATGTCAGAAGGAGAAAGTACATCTTAAAATGCTTCTTAAGTATCTATATAATACTGACTTGATTCTTCATATCCTCTGATATTTTGTTACAAGAAATAGTGCGAATACTCACAAAAAATGACAAGTGAAGCATTGCTCAATATAATTATTTTAATTTTATTTTAAAATATGTACATTTTAACAAATTAACAGTTATGACATCTTTACATTTTATTTACATTGTACACTATTTTTGATATCTACCCCTTTTTACAAGTTTTTTTTTTTTTTTACTTTTGTAACTTTGGAAAACAATAGGGATTTTCACGTGCAGGTTATGTTTTATCATGACCACCTTGTGCTGCTGTTCCATTTGGGAGGGTCACTTGTCTTGAATCCATTGTTGTTAGCCAACATTTTGGTACTTTATAAACCAGATGACTATCCACGAAATATGTTGGTGCCATTTGAATTTCCAGTTAATTTTTGATTTGTTGAATTGCCAGTTAATTTGTGATTTGATTTCTTGTTTTTGGCCATTATCTTTTATATAAACGTCGGCGTGTGGAAGTGTGTATATGTCTGTCTGTCCGGCCCAGAAGTGAGGGGTGGAGTCAGGGTAAGGGCTCCACCTCCAAGGATACGCAAGCGAGGTGAGCACGTTAACAAAACAAAACCTCCGAAGAAAGTCACTCACTTAGACACTAATACAGAAACGAGGCGAGGAAATCGGCAAAACAGTAGCCCTTTTACTTTTCCTCCCGCTGCTAATACACAAGCGAGGTGAGCACGTCGGGAAAACAAAACCTCAGAAGAAAGACAAAGTTGCTTAGCCACTAATGCACAAACGATGCAAGCATGTCGACAAAATGAAACCTCCTCAGAGAGAGTTGCCCAGAGTATTTCATTTCAATTACCTGACATCTTTACACTTCAATTTTTTTTCTGACTATTTCAATAGATTCCAGGACCCCGGGCTTTTTACAGCAAGGGCTTACACAGCTAGTTAAGTATAAAGAAGTGAAATATTGTCGGGGTTTCCCTCATTTACTGTACAAAAATTAGCTGGAAGGTTTCACTTCCACTGCATGTATACCATTAATTCTTATAAAAGGGTGGCATGGTGACATGCTGTCTACGTGGAGTTTGCATGCTCTCTCCATGCTTCCTACCACAGACATGCAGTTTGGTGGACTGGTGATACTAAATAGGCTCCTGATGTCTGTGTTTGTTCACTCTGTGATGAGCTGAAGTCTTGCCCAGGAATTGCTCTTGCTTTGCGTTTGATGCTTTCTGGGATAGGCTAAAACTTCACTATGACCCTGATCTGGATAAGTGGGTTTGGAAAATGAATGAATGAATGAATGAATGGATATTTATAACAATATGTTGTATTTTACAAATCAGAGGAGACTATTCAGTAGCAAGGATGTTCTCTGCATCTGCTTGACGTGGTAGTTTATTCTGAAACCCCAATGTCAGTTGTGTGAAAATGTTTTTATACACCTTCTCTAAATTCCTAATGCTTTTTAGTATCTATGATCTAACAATACTACTGAGTAAATTTTGTCACTTTTGAACCACCAATATTTTGCTTAATTTGTACAGTATATCCAGTCCAGAATATTTATCTAGGATTTCAGGAGCGAACTGTGTGGAAAAGCTCACTCAGACCATAAGACCCAGATGGCTCAGAGCTGCACAACTAGACATGACTTCTAGCCTGTTCTCTATTCCTTACTGGGTAAGCGTTAAGGGCATTAACACTGTGAGCTCCATCACCTTGCAAAGTTCTGATTAAGGTAGCTCTGCAACCATCTAAACATTTTCTGAACCCATTTTTCCACCCTAGATTGTCACATGTACAGACTAGAGTGAAATTCAACTACTCTCCAGCACCTTGAAAGTATAATTACCTCAACTTGAAACTTGTCTTTCTTACCTCAATCTGAAATAACTACATTTTCTTAAAGTTTGAATTATAATAGAACATGAAGTTAATGTAAATATATTCTACCCTGTCAACAGGGTCCTTTTGGAGCCAGAGACTATCCCAGTACCACTAGGTCCATTGCCGGAGCCAATAGAGCATGGCATTCCACATAAGCACACTTCAGAATAACACCCATCTAATTTTGAGTTGCCAGTTGTCCTAATGTGCATATGTTTTAGAATTTGGGAAAAACTCGGAGCACCATGAGAAAACTCATGTGGAATGTGCAAGCTCCAAACATGGAATACTGAGCTATAGTCCCTCGTTCCAGAGCTCATACATATAAATTAAGTTATAATTCATTGACCATAAGAGTTATGCTGCAAATCATTTTAATGTTACTTTTTGTCAATGTGTTTAACAGCTGAAATACTTCAAAATTAGATTCAGTTGCAGCTGATCATTTGAAAATTAAAATAAAAAAATAAGTTGTTTTGCCTTCAACACTGCTTGGTCTCTCTGGCACAAACAGCCAATGAGCCTTTGACTCTGGATTTGAGTCTATGGATGTGGCGATCGTAGACACCTCAGTGATGCTCTAAGGAGTAAAGCAGACAGGCCAAGAGAGTATATGGACATCAGCTTTGATTCTTCAGGATATATGTGTGTTGCCTGACATTGTCCTGCTGTTTATCAGTTTTCCTAGTTCCTAGTTGTCCCTTGTGAGGAGATGGCCTCTGACAGGTACTCTTGCACTAAGGCCAGAAGCATGGAGTCTATCTTTCATTTTCCTGTCACTGAAATGGGCAGTGAGCCTGCTGTCACTTTTAGCAACACTACAGGTAGCAGATCAGAAATGATCTCTCAAATGGAGCAATGTGATGTACCAGTCCAGCTCTGGTGTGGTTATCTGAAGATGACCAGATCCTGGATTGTCATCTGTGATGTTGGTCCTCTAAAACCTTGCCTGAAGTCAGGAGAACAAAATGCTAATGGCACTTGCTCTTGCTTCTGGTGGCATTTAAGACATTAGGAAATGCAGAATGCCTTTTTCTCTTGCTGTAACCTACACTATGAACTAAGGCCTTATTAAAGGTGATCTGATCAGATAAAGTTCCACTTGAACTTCTAAGATTAAAAGTGCATCAGAAGAACATTTTCGATTTAGAAAGTTTGCAGTGTCTGATTACAGAGTTAAATTAAATTAACAGCTTTTTGTAAAAATAGCACATGCGCTTAACTATAAGTCCTCATTTCAGAAAATGTGCCATTTGTACATTTCTGTTTTCTGTCAGCATATAAATGAAAAAGAATTTGTTTAGGTATAATGTGTTTCTGCATGAAGTGTCCACACAAGTTTGAAAGACGATGTGCTAGATTTAAAAAAAAAAAACAAAAAAAAAAACTGAAGAGCAGAGCTTTTTATCTCTGGTAAATGGGTACATAAAATGATAAATTAGGTGCTACCTATGTCAAAATAGTCCACATGTTAGAGTATAAACACATTACACACTTGCCATTCTTTTCCGTCGAACAAATTTATTTCTATTCCATAATCTCCCATTGTCCTTTTCTTTACCTATAGCTTCTTTACAGCTTTCAAATATGTAAATGTTGCTTCTGTCTGAACTGACCTGGGAAGGGCTGTTTGCGTAAAACATTAATGTCTTTGGTGAAGATAAAGAATCCGTTGATAAAATGCTGCATGCTGATATTCTGCTGGCACTCCTGGAGGAATATTCAAAAATTTTCTGTAAAAAGGCATCTTTTGTATTGTGATCCTTTTTAAATAGAATTACATAACATTTAGGAAAAAAATGACAGCATAATATGCCATAATTGGATATTAAAATAACAACCATTTCAACAGCCTGAAGGTATTTTCCTTTTGTGGTTACATAAATAGGAACAAAAATAACCCAGGCAATAAAGTAAATTAGCATGCCAAATGTAATAAATTTTGCTTCGTTATAATTTTCTGGCAGTTTTCGTCCCTTAAATGCACAAATAAAGCATATCATTGCAAGTAGAGCTATATACCCTAACATTAAACCAAAGACCACATTGGACCCTTCATTGCATTGCAGGAGTATGGTATTTGGCATGGGCACTCTTTCTTCATGAGGACTATAAATGATTAGCCAAGTAATGCAAATTATAATTTGGATTCCAGTGCAGCAAACGATGATAAGAACTGGCTTGTAAGCTTTCCGTAAAATATTCTGTAGGCTGGGATTAAAATTAAATGCCAATATTATCTTTAGCGATTTAACCAAAATACATGAAACGCAGCAAGTGAAGCTCAACCCGAAGGCCATTTGCCTGATTTTACATAGTATATCGCATGGTTTTCCAACAAACAGGCCAGAATTAAAAAAGCTGCAGAGCAAGCAGAAAAGAATCACATAACAGATTGTTCCCCCAGATGCTTTGACAATTGGTGTGTCTCTGCACCTTACAAAGATAATGGTAGTCACAATCACAAACATTGCACCCAAGCTTGCCAAAACAAGCAAAACTATTGCAAAGCCGTTATCCCATGTGAAATACTCTAGAGATTTTAGACTGCATCTGGCACTTCCTGGACTGGACCACTCTTTGTTGGTATCACATGATAAACACTGATCCATATCTGAAACAGAAACACCATGGTTTATTGTTTTTTTTAGTTACATATTGCAATACTACAGTAGTGAGAAAAATGCAACTATTTCTATTTCTACACTGATTTAACAAAAATGTTACTTAACATAGCAGTCATATTCAATCTTAATCCAATTCAAGGTTGTTGGGGTGGAGGGGCATATTGTAGCAACATCAAGGTGCAAGCCAAATTTCAAAACTTGGTTTTGGTTCTAGTTAACTACATGACCCACTCACATGCACACCCCTCAAATTAACTCTCACACCTTTTGAATCACCAATTAACCTCACCTGCATGTGTTTAGGGATGTGAGAAGAAATTAGTGTAGCCTGGAGGAAACCACATGCAGACATGGGGAGAAAAAGTGAATGCCACATAGATAACTGGAGGTGGAATATAAACATAGCACTAACTACTATGCTACCATGATTTGAGTTAATTTTAATTCTTATGATAAATACACATGATTAAACAAATAAAACAGAATTGCAGTTTTATTTTTAATGTTGCATCAAACCATCATTTGGACTCTGTGCACTTGAAAGCTGACATCCAATGCATGTTCATCCAGAAGTAGAATTCATAT